>NC_026002.2:461070-646038 GCF_000442705.2 Elaeis guineensis
ATACAATGCTTCTTATTTGTGAAGATGATGGCTATCGAGTGCTCCACAACATCATTCTGTAGTATAAACAACATCCTGCAAAGGATACTGAGTCCCAACATATATTAAACAGCAGATCCGAGTCACTGAATTTTGGTATGCAAATAAATAAATGTTGCAAATTTTTTCCTTAAACAAAGCTTTATAGTGCTAGCTAACTGGTACAAAAGGACTGGCATTTTACCATGTTGCAGCCAATCCCCTCGTCGCCTTGTCACCGGGAATGACGACGCCTGCAAAAGAAAGTCCGCACTGACCGGAGGCGGCTCCGACGGGGACCCTCCGACGGTCAAATCAGAAGGAGGACTAGGCAACAGTGAGAAGAAAATAAAGAACTCAAGAGAGGAGTGAGGGGGCGAGCCTGTTGTTTTTTCAAGGCCTCTAGCACTGTAGCCTTCCCCAATATATATAGTGGAGCGTAGTTATGGCGCCGTCATTAATGGCGCAGACAATTGAGGAATTGTCAACTCACTGTAGACTGTCAGAGTCGCCGTGAAAGTGTCACATCACCGTGGGGCTGTCAAAATCACTAGGGTTGACAATGCCCTAGGTGGGATATGCCCTTAGGCGGCAGTGCCGCATGCCGCTGTCAGGGCTGACAGTCTCTGACAGCTGTATGGCGATCGGAGGAGTCAACCGACCTTAGGTCGGTGATCAAGTTGTGTGTCATCGGGTGGAGATTCGGGCCCCTCCGACGGTCAGTCGGGCATGTTGCGAGAGTCGGCCATCGGACTCCCTGGTGCAGTCGGTCGGGAGAGGGAAAAGGTCTGCCCGACCGACATATCCTCAGTCGGCAAAAGCCGTTAATCGATCGGTAATGGCGTCCGGCGATCGGTCGGTCGGTCGGTCGGTATGTCCGATTATAAGTCGGCGTGAGCGGGGTCGGTCGGTATTCCCAACAGTTGCCCCCCTCCACTCCTGAGTCGGACGGTGCGCTGGCCGATGCTTCGTTTGGGCAGCAACGCCGGGCGAAAGGAGTGGATTCACTGTGCCAAATTCTGACCGTACCGCGGGTTGATATGATGTCAGGCGTCTCATGAATGCCGAGCGATTCGCTGGCGTCAGGTGTCCAGTCGGTGTCAGATGTCCGTCCATCGGCGTCAGATGTTATGTCGGCGTCGGACGTCCTGCAGGTGTGGACTCCCGCAGTGTCAGACATCCTGTCGGTGTCAGACGTCTCGTCCCATCGGGAAGGAGAACCGCCGTTCCCGCCGTCCCTTCGGGAATACGAAACGTCGCGGCCTTTACGCCACGTGGCGTGCGGCCATTGGGACGGGTTCGTTGGAGCGGATGGAGGTGACGTGGCTCGATCTGAAGGTAGGTGCGTGAACCGTCGGGCCGACGGACGGCCCGGATGACGCCACGTGGCAGGATCTGGGGAGTCCTCGTTGGTCGTGCCTTCATCTCGACCGTCGGGGGCACTATATATACAGGGTCGCCCTATTCAGTTTTTTACCCCCCTCATTTCACTGTCGAGACTCTGCCCGCGTAAGTCCTCATTCCAGGTACTCTCCCCGCTTCTCTTTTTCTTTGTAGTTCCTTCTTCTCTTCTGAGGGCCATCATCATCTTCACCATCTCCTTCTCTTTCTTTCCTGCCATTCGTTTGAGTCCATGGCAGGACGTCTCCACGAGGTGGTCGGTCGGGAGAGCCGACTGACGACACTCGTCGACCCCGAGGTGGAGGTTTCTTCACTTTCGGGGCCGAACGTCGATCGGCTCCGGGAGCAATACCGCATCCCGGGGCAGTTTCGGCTGTTCGCCCTGGTGCCGACGGTCGGGTTAACAGCCCGCCTGAGGGCCAGGTGGCCTTCTACTTGGAGGACCTCCGGGCCGGCCTTCGTTTTTCGATTCCGGAGTTCGTCCGAAACATCCTTGACTATTACGGCTGTGCCCGGCACAACTCGTGCCGAACTCAGTTCGGCTGATAGTCAGCTTCGCACTTCTGTGTCGGCTTTTGCCGACCGATCCTCGGATCTCCCTCTTTCGAGCTTTCTTCATCCTCCGACCCCACCCTAAAGCCCGAGGGTGGTGGTACTTCGTTCTCGGAAAGGGGCTCTCCTTCATTACTGGTCTTCCGTCGTCCATTCACGGATGGAAGAACCAGTTCTTCTTTGCATCGTCTTCCGCCCTTGGGGGTTCCCTGTCCGTTGGGGGAATCCCCGAACTGAGCCGAACGAGAATAGTCGGGTGGAGGCTGAAGATCGGGAGGACTTCCACCGGCTGAAGGACATCTCGGTGCCGAAGCAGAGTGAGCTCGTCACCGAGCAGGCCCTGTACGACGCCGGCCTTAGCCCGTCCCCTGCCTAGGTCGGTTTTTCGTTTTCTTGCCCTTTTTCTTCTTTTTGTTTTTTCTTTACGGTACTGACCATCTGTCGTCTTTTCAGATATGCCGCCGAGATCACGACTGACGGCAGCCGACGTACGCCAGTACGCCGTCAGAAAGAGGCCGGTGCAGGGGCCGGACCGTCGCGGCCTCCCAAGAGGCCCCATGCAGCTCCGCCGAGCGAACCGACTGGGTCGGGGGGGAGCCAGTCATCGCACTGTCGCGCCGACAGTGCTCGTCGAAGTCCCGTCCGAGGACCGTCGGGCGAGGGCGCCGCTTCGCCCGAGAGAGGGCTGCTGAGTCCGTAGATGGCGCGCCGGCCGCCCAGCAGGCAGAGGAGGATCGGGAGGAGGCTCACGAACCCGAGCGACCGGCGCCTGCTATGCCGCGCCGTCGGTCGAGACTCGGTCGGGCTCAAGCCTGCCGTCGATCTCCGACGTCAGGGCCTGGGCGTCCGGCCGAGGGAAGGCCCCATGGCGTCGGGCGACGAAGGACGGTCGGCTGGCGGAGGATCGACCGACTTCCCGCTCCCGAAGGTGCGTCGGGCCTGGCCAACCACGACTTGGCCAGGAGACTTGCCAGGCGCTCCTTCTTCCTGCCGACATCGATGCGATGAAGAACCAGCGTGTCTCCGACATGCTGTCTTCATTTTATCCGATGATGATCCGGGTAAGCTCTTCCTTTGCCTTTAATGTAGTTCCCGTAAGTTGGTCCCTTACGGTCGGCTTTGTTTTGTGCAGCTGGTCTTCAATATATCCGAGCTAGAGGCCGGATACCGAAAGTTCGGCGACATGCGCGCGGCTTGGAGGGACAAGGTCGCGGCCCTTGAAGCCGACAAGGTCATCCTGGTCGACCAGCTGCAACAGTCGGTCGACCGGGAGGGCCGACTTGAGGGGGAGGTCTCCCGACTTACGGAGGAGGTCTCCCGACTCAAGGGAGCCTTGGCGATCGTCGGAGTCGGAGCTGCAGTCGGCCAGGGACGATGCGAAGAAGAAGTCCCGGACCGTCCGCCGGCTTCGGCACGAACGAGACAACTTCGCCAAGGAGCTGGAGGCCGACCGCGAGCAGCTCCGAGTAAGCCTCGAAAATCTTGCCAAGGCGAAGAAGGCTTGTCCATCGCCCAGGCCGACGCGGACATCGCGAAGGCCGAAGCAGAGTCGGCGAAGGAGGCTTGGGTCGGGCCGTTGAAGACTTTCGTGACTCGGAAGAGTACCGAGAAGAGCTTCTGGAGAGCGGCTTCCTCTCGTACCGGGTCGGGTACGAGGATGCTCGGGAAGCCGTTCGAGGCTGTACCCGAAGCTGATCTCAGCAGCATAGTTCTGCCAGAGTCGGAGGCCCCAGCTCGGAGGAGACGGCCGAACCAGTATCGGAAGGCCTTTCCACCAGGGCGGAAGCCGAAGAAGACGCAGAGCGGCTACTGAAGATCAGGCGGCCCCGACTGCCGAAGCCAGAGCGGATCCGCCGACCGTCCCCCATCGCTACCCAGTGGAGGAGGCCGACTCCGATGATTAGTCGGTTTTTGTTTTTCTTTTTTGCTTTTGCTCCGGCTTGTATCCGGGCTTCGGCCCATCTTTGTAAAGCCTATTTTGATCTTAATGAAATCAAAGTCTTGGACTTAAACTTTTTTCCTCTGCCTGTTTTTCTTTTTTCATGTGTTGTAGAATGCATCCGAACACGTAGTCGCTAACCCATATAGATCGGTCAGGACGTTCGGCAATTCGTGCCGCCACGAAGGTAGAACAAGTCCCGACTTTGGATCGACCTTTCGATGGTCGAGGCTAAGTCGGGCGTCCTTCGCCCGGCTGTGAGTCGGGCGCGTCCGTTGAGTCAAAAGCCGACCGACCGTCGGGTAAAGCTTGCAGTCGGGTTCTTCCGACGCGTTCAGTCGGATGTCGTCCGGCGCGTTTAGTCGGGGAAACGATGATAAGTCGGATCCCGATACCCTTGTGTCGGGTATTTACACTGGCCTCATGATATACGGTGGTAAGCCGAATATCTTCGCCGGCGTAGCTCGGTCGGTGAGTCATGAATGCGACTGTGGTCGCATCGTGTGATAGACGGTGGAAGCCGAATATCCTTCGACCGGCGTAGCTCGGTCGGCAAGTGCGACGGCGGTCGCGTAGGCATTTCGCCTTTCTTTGGTCGGGGCTCAATCGTAAGTTAGCCGATAGTCTGGCCGAAAGTTTGACCGTAGAAGGAGTGTCAACTCCCGTCGCCGTGGATGGTCGGCCTTGTGAGCGCCGATACATCGTCGGCGGTCGGGCCGTCGTTTCCACGGACACAAGTCCGAGTCGGGACGTCGGGACTCGACCTTCTTGGTGAGCCGATCGTCAGTCGAAGAGTTAAACTCCGAAATTTGAAACTGGATTTGTATTCCGAATGAACAAGTACAAAGTTCATTGGTGATACGACTTCAGGTTGTCGGCGTTCCAGGTCCGGGAATGGGTTTCCTTCCAGAGTCTCCAGTCGGTAAGCCCTCGGCCATAGGTGTCTGCTACCATGTAGGGCCCTTCCCAGTTCGGAGCCAGCTTCCCTTGGTCCAGGGGCTTCGAGACTTCTGCCTTTCTCAGGACTAAGTCCCAGGCCTGAAAAGCTTTGGCTGACCTTGGCGTTGTAATATCGGGCTACCTTCTGTCGGTATGAAGCCATGCGAAGTTGGGCCTCGTTCCGCAGTTCGGGGAGGAGGTCTAGGTCGGCTCTCCGGCAATCGAGTTGTCCGGCTCTTGATACCGCTCGACCCTGGTAGATGGCAGCCCAATCTCGAGTGGAATCATCGCCTCCGTCCCATAGGCCAAACTGAAAGGCGACTCCCCGGTCGGAACGCGGGGGGTCGTTCGGTAAGCCCACAGAACGGAGCCCAGCTCGTCGACCCAGAGGCCTTTGGCTTCATTTAGTCGGGTTTTGAGCCCGTGTAGTATGGTCCGGTTGGTCACCTCGACTTCGCCATTGGACTGTGGGTGCCCGACTGAAGTCAGTCGGTGCGTGATGTGAAACCTCGCGCAGAAGTCTCTGAAGTCTTGGTTGTCGAATTGTCGCCCATTGTCGGTGATAATGGTATGCGGCAATCCGAACCTGAAGATGATGGATTTTTGGACGAAGTCCTCCATCTTCCGTTCGGTAATCTGCGCCAGGGGCTCGGCCTCCACCCACTTGGTGAAGTAGTCGATGGCGACGACTATGAACTTTCTTTGACCCGATGCTGGAGGGAAAGGACCGAGAATGTCGACCCCCCACTGAGCGAAGGGCCATGGAGCGACAATAGGAGCGATTTGGCTGGCCGGTCGGTGCTGTACGTTGGCGTACTTCTGGCAAGGTTCGCACTTTCGGACCAACTCAGCCGCGTCCTTCCTCATGGTGGGCCATAGTAATCCTGTCGCAGGACTTTGTAGGCTAGGGATTTGCCCCCCAAGTGACTCCCGCAGATTCCTTCGTGCACTTCTCGGAGAGCATAATCTGCGTCGGTCGGTCCCAAGCACCTGAGCAAGGGAAGGGAGAACGACCTTTTGTAGAGTCGGCCTTCCATGATCACATATTGGGAGGCTGACCATCGGAGCCGCCTGGCCTCGTGGGATCTTCAGGCTGATCCCGTCGTCAGGAACCGAACAATCGGATCCATCCAGCTTGGTTCAGCTGTCAGTTGTAGCACCTCTTCGACCGATCGATACTCGACTGCTCGAGGTTCTCCACGAACGTCCGGCCCAAAGAGTCGAAAGCCGAAGTCGCCAGTCTGGAGAGTGCGTCGGCCCGGGCGTTCTCCGACCTAGGGATGTGGAAAATTTGAAAATACCTAGGCGCGTTACGAGATCCTTCACTTTCTGGAGATATTTTGCCATGGCTGGGTCTCGCGCCTCGAATTCACCTTTGACCTGCCCCACGATCAGCTGAGAATCGGAGAATGCCCGGAGGCTGTCGATCCCAAGTTCCTTCGCCATCCTCAAGCCGGCAAGGAGCGCTTCATACTCGGCTTGGTTATTGGAGGCTTTGAAGTCGAATCGGAGGGCGTACTCGGTGACTACCCCATCCGAGTTGGTGAGCAGGAACCCAGCCCCGCTCCCTTGAGCGTTTGAAGCTCCGTCGATGTGCAGTACCCAGGTGGAGACGGGTCTGGCTCGGAGACCGCGTCTCATCCGGGTCCGCACCTTCCGACCCTTGGTCGGCCGTCGGGCATTCGGCGATGAAGTCGGCCAGGACCTGGGCCTTCAAGGCAGGTCGCGGTGGTACTGTATGTCGAACTCGCTGAGCTTCATCGTCCACTTCGCCAGTCGTCCCGACGTATCCGGTCGGCGCAATATCGCCCTCAGGGGCTGGTTGGTGAGAACCACAATGGCATGCGCCTGAAAGTAGGGCGGAGTCGCTGTGCGGAGACGGTCAGGGCGAAAATCATCTTTTCTGTCTCCGAATATCGAGCTTCAGCACGCGGAGCACTTTGCTGGTATAGTAGATAGGCTGATGGGTTCGGCTCTCGTTTTCTCGGACGAGCACCGAACTGACCGCCTCAGAGGAGGTGGCCAAATAGAGGTACAAGGTCTCCCCGACCTCCGGCTTCACAAGCAGCGGGGGGAAGCCAAGTACCTCTTCAGATCTTCGAAGGCCCGTTGGCACTCATCCACCAAGAGAAGCCCTTCGCCTGCCGCAGAGTTTTGAAGAACGGGAGGCACCTTTCAGCTGATCGAGAAATGAACCGGCTGAGAGCGACGATTTTTCGTTCAGCTGCTGGACCTCCTTCTTGGTGTTCGGATGGCGCATGTCGATGATTGCCTTTATTTTCTCAGGGTTAGCTTCGATTCCTCGCTGTGAAACGAGGAATCCGAGAAACTTCTCTGAGGTCACCCCAAAAGCGCACTTAGTCGGATTCAGCTTCATTCGATGTTGTCGTAGAGTGCGGAAGGTTTCTTCGAGATCCTGGACATGATCCGAAATCTGCGCACTTTTCACCAGCATGTCGTCCACGTATACTTCCATGTTGCGCCCGATATGGTCTTTAAAGACCTTATTGACGAGTCGTTGGTAGGTGGCGCCGGCATTCTTCAGCCCGAAGGGCATTACTCGGTAGCAGTAGAGGCCCTTGGGGGTCACGAAGGCAGTGTGCTCCTCGTCTTCGGCGCCATCCGGATCTGGTTGTACCCGGAAAGGCGTCCATGAAGCTGAGCAGTCGAAATCCGGACGTCGCATCCACCAGCTGGTCGATCTTTGGAAGTGGAAAGCTATCTTTTGGACAGGCCCGATTCAGGTCGGTGTAGTCAATACAAATCCTCCACTTCCGTTGGCTTTCTTGACCATGACAACATTGGCGAGCCAATCGGGATATGCGGCTTCTCTGATGAAGCCTGCCTCGAGCAGCTTGTCCACTTCTTCATCGATGGCCTTCTGTCTTTCGGGAGCAAAAGACCTTTTCTTCTGCCTCACCGGCCTCATCGTTGGGTCGATGTTGAGTCGGTGGGTTATGTCTCCGGGGGATGCCCGACATATCTGCTGCCGACCAAGCAAATATGTCGGCGTTGGCCGTCAGCAGCTCCGTCAACCGTTGCCGTTCTGGGTCGGGTAGTTGAGACCCGACCCATACCTTCCGGTCGGGGTTTCCGCAATCAGGATCGACACGAGCTGTTCGGCCGGCGAGCCCCGTTCTTCCTCCTCCCGTTGGTCTAGTTTGTCGATCGTCAGGGAGCCCCTCAACTCGTCGCTCTGAGCGGAGATCTGGAAGCATCGGCGAGCGAGCTGTTGGTCTCCGCGCATCTCCCCGACTCCATTTCTGGTCGGAAACCGAACCAAGAGATGGTACGTCGAGACAATCGCCTTGAGGGTGTTTAGTCCGGGTCTTCCAAGTATGGCGTTGTAGGCCGAAGGCACTGGACGACCGCAAAAGTCAAATGAACGTGCTTTGTCGTGGTTCGGTGCCGGCCGTCACGGGCAGGGTAATTTCACCTTCCGTTGCAACGGCGTCCCCGGCAAAGCCTATCAAGGGCGTAGGGACCCTCTTGAGTCGGTCGGTTGATAGTCGCATCCGGGAGAAGGTCGAGTAAAACAAAATGTTTGTCGAACTTCCATTATCTACAAAAATTCTTTTTACATCATAGTTTGCTATTGTTGCCGAAACAACAACAGCGTCGTCGTGGGGAGTTTGGATGCCCCGAACGTCTTCTTCCATAAAAGTAATCACGTCGTCCGGGCGCAGCTCTTCGTCGGCTCCCCTCCAGTAGACGTCCCCGGGCCGAGTCGTTTGGAAATCATATTGATGACCCCGACCGTCGGCTGATTGGTGGTCGCTTCCTCAGTCGGCTGGGGTCGTCGGTCGGCCACTGGCCGAGTCGGCGGGTTCCTCCAAAATTTATCGAGATACCCTCGGCGGATGAGAGCTTCGATCTCATCCTTAAGCTGGATGCATTGCTCGGTATTGTGGCCGTGGCCCTGGTGGAATCGGCAGTACTTCCGTCGGTCGAGGCCTTTTGCCTTCAGAGGCGGAGGCCGTCGCAGGTATTCTTCCCCCTCGATCTCCATCAAAATCTGCGCACGGGAGCGGAGAGAGGAGTATAGGAGTCATACCTGGGGCGTGTCGGCCTTGGAGTCTGCCGTCGGGGCGACTTTTGGTTTCGTCACGGGGGCGAGACCCGACCATCGGTCGGGGGCCTGCTAGATTCGGCGGGGTCCCGACCCTTCCTTCGCTTTTCCTTCGGACCCTTGAACTCGGTCGAGCGCCGGTCGGAGGCTCCTTCGTCCGCGCGCATATACTTGTACGCGCGCTCCAACAATTCGGCATATGTGCGAGAAGGGTCTTGTCCAGGGAGTAAGTGAACCGGGACGCCCTCAGCCCCCGTTTCATGGCCGAGATAGCCATGTCTTCGTTGAGGTCCCGGACCTCAAGCGTGGCCGTATTGAATCGCGCCATGAAGTGCCGGAGCGTCTCGTTTTCCCCTTGTTTAAGGGAGAAAAGGCTGTCCGACGTTCGCGGCGGCTTCCGGCTGGTGCTGAAGTGAGCCACGAAAGAGTGCTCGAGCTGCCCGAAGGAGTGGATACTTCCCGATCGAAGATCGGAGTACCAGGCCCTGGCAGCCTTGCGGAGCGTGGCGGGGAAGCCGATGCAAAAGAGAGCATCGGTTGCCCCTGAATCGTCATGAGAGCTTTATAGCTCTCCAGGTGGTCGATTGGGTCGGTGGAGCCGTCATAGGGCTCCACGTGCGGCATCTTGAACCGACTGGGGATCGGTTCGTCGAGGATGAGTCGGGAGAGAGGTTGGGTGGTCTGGAAGTCGACGTCGTTTGAAGACTTCTGCCCGTCCACCTGCAACTGTGCAAGCCGACGGTCGATTTCCTCGAACCTGCGTTCGTAGTCGTCCGTCCGTCGGTGCTGGGAGACCCCAGGAGTGGAGTCTCCAGAAGATTTCGAGAGGAGGCGGACGGCGTTCGCGGTCGCTTCTCCTTCCTCGCTCGCTCCAGCTGGGAGGGAGAAAGCTGTTGGGACCGATGGGCATCGCGCCGCGGCCGCCCTCCTCCTCTCTGTGGGAGCGTTGTGGCAGGTGCTCCCGCGGAGAGGACGGAGATCGACGCGGGCGCCGGCGGCTGCTCCTGGAGGGCATCGGACGTGCCGCCGGTTGCCCGCCGGGATGGCGGCAGCCGTGCCGGTTGTTGCTGGAGGCTTTTGACCGCGTCTGCCAGCACGGTCATCTGCCGCACGATTGCCGCGATCTGCGCCTCCGTGGTCACCGCGGGGTGCGGAGAGCTGGGTTCCGCCGCGGAAGGTGGCGGAGAGGCTTCTTCCCGGCGGAAAGAGCGCCTCGCCGACCCAGTGACTCTCGATCGTTGAGCTCTTGTCTTTGTCATCAGTGTCTACTACACCCGCCCCCTTCCTGGCGCGCCAATCTGTTGCGGCCAATCCCCTCGTCGCCTGGTCGCCGGGAACGAGCGCCTGCAAAAGAAAGTCCGCACTGACGGAGGCGGCTCCGGCGGGGACCCTCCGACGGTCAAGTCAGAGAGGAGACTAGGCAACAGTGAGAAGAAAGTAAAGAACTCAATGAGAGAGTGAGGGGGCGAGCCTGTTATTTCGAAGAGCCTGTAGCACTGTAGCCTTCCCCGATATATATAGTGGAGCGTAGTATGGCGTCGTCATTAATGGCGCAGACAATTGAAGAATTGTCAACTCACTGTAGACTGTCAGAGTCGCCGTGAAAGTGTCACATCACCGTGGGGCTGTCAAATCACTAGGGTTGACAATGCCCTAGGCGGGATGATGCCCTTAGGCGGCAGTGCCGCATGCCGCTGTCAGGACTGACAGTCTCTGGCAGTAGTACGGCGATCGGAGGAGTCGACCGACCTTAGGTCGGTGGCCAGCAGAGTGGCATCGGGTGGAGATTCGGACCCCTCCGACGGTCAGTCGGGCATGTTGCGAGAGTCGGCCATCGGACTCCCTGGTGCAGTCGGTCGGGAGAGTGGAAAAGGTCTGCCCGACCGACATATCCTCAGTCGGTAGAGAGCCGTTAATCGGTCGGTAGTGGCGTCCGGCGATCGGTCGGTCGGTCGGTCGGTCGGGTATGTCCGATCATAAGTCGGCGTGAGCGGGATCGGTCGGTATTCCCCAACAATACATTTATGCTCCATAACATGGTTCATGCTCATGACTCACATGTCCTTCAAATTTCAACCATCTTTGTTCTTTCCTATTCTCTTAAAGCCTGCCATGACCTTTATCTTTCGGTTCATGTTAGGATATCTTAAGTTGTAAGTGCCCTGTTCCTCCCATAACTCATATTATGCTCATGTTCTTGAATTTTCTCTTTCATTACCTTACCCTATCTTTGATCATTATTATTTTTCTCACTCAAACTGATTACTTTTGGCTTATTTTTTCATTATATGTATAGGAGTACAATGCCAAGCTTTCTGATTTTGGGCTTGCAAAAGATGGACCAGTTGGTGATAATTCTCATGTTTCTACTCGAGTTATGGGTACTTTTGGTTACGCAGCCCCCGAGTATGTTATGACAGGTAATATAAGCTGAGAACATTATTTACTTTCAGAAGGATTCTTTCGTATCTCCTTCTGAGGTAATGCCAATTTGATCTGCAATTTAGATGTTAATGTGTAGTTTAAGGGGATTGTTTTCCCAAATTTCTATGATCAAAGTTCTAGAGCAGGTCCTCTTTATGACCTTTTCCCTCTCAGGAGCTTAGTCAAAATCTTCCACTGGGCATGTTTCATGTTTGTCATATGAATAGTGTTACTCAAAATCTTATTTCTATTTTTTTAAGTTACATTTTATTTTTTTCACCTAAATAAATTTTTGCAAGAATTTCTGAGGGCCTATTTGGATGGTTGGATCCAAAATCTTATAAGATTTGTGGACTGAGCCAATACAATCATTCAAATCAGGCTGGGTAGGATATATTTACAGGTATCTAGAAAGTCTCTGGAGTGGGCCAGTCCGGATTCCATAGGAAGAGAAAAAAAAAAAGACTGAGTAGGTCTTTCTTTTTTTCCTATGGGATTCGGGCCGACTCACTCCAGAGGCGTTCTGAATATCTGTATATATAGCCTAGTCCAGCCTGATTTGGATGGTTGTATTGGCCCAGTCCACAAATCCTATAGAATTTTGGGCCCAACCATCAAAACAGGCCCTGAAGAAGTAATTTTTCCTAAGTCTCGGATGACCATCCCGATGCTTCTCAAATAGTCAAATGTTTTGGAGAAATCGGATGGAGCAAACTAGCTAATCAAATTCAGTATGTCAATATTTATGGGTTTGTCAAATTGCATTGGAATTTCCAAAAGTCAGAGAACCCTGAATCACTTAACGCAAATTTCTGCAAGTTTGCCCGGAGAAGCCAAGTTGACTGAATTTGATATCCTTATATCACAGCAATCATTTTTTCACAAGGAAGCAGTTGTAAGGCATATAATACAACCATCACATAATTCCTCTTAATTATCAGCAGCTTAATAAACCGAAAACAGAGAAATTATATTTTAAATACAGACATAAAAGAACATTTTCCTGCTGAATACATTACCTTTTAGGCTAGTTCCCCTTTATTAGAGCTCAAAATCCTATATGATCATACAAATTATTTTTTGAGAAGAATGAAATAAGATGGACTCTTTCCACCTATTTTTTCTCTCTCAAAAATAAAAAGAAATTTCTAGAAAATTTTTAAGTTAGAAATGGCATGATAGGCTTAGACATCCAAGTGGTTTTGCTCTTTTTTGTCAACCTAGTAGAAAGGAGACAAAGTTTAAATATCGAGGTGTTTCGTCAAGTCACCTTGAAGAAGCTCTTGTTTCTTTTTCACCAGTATGCAATTACATATCCTTAGGATAATTCATTTCTTTTTACTCCAAACATGGATCGTTGTAAGTATATATGATTCGAAATGAAAACTGGGCTTGCAGGATGCATTTTAGGTGAAAGCTACCATGTTAATATGCATGTGGGACTGCTTGAAAAATGTGATTTCCGAAGGCTTTTTCCAAAAAAGTACTGGAAAAATAACATTAAAATGTTGTAGAATGAATCATTGAGGATTAGGAGACACTGGTGGTCTTCGATTTTTACCTGCTGGCTTCTTCATACTCATGTATCCTTTTGATAGGAGGACTTGGAGTTGGATTTAAAAGATGGATAGGCTTTATTACTTTATATCAAAACTAAACTAAGTTGCTTAGTAAATCTCTTGCTGTAATACATATTTCTGTTTCGGCCACCATTTTAAGTGAAGGAGTTTGAAGAAAGCTTTTTCCCTCCAAATCCATTCTGTTTAAAGTATGTAGATTAGTGGTAACGTAAGTCAGTTTGCCTCTTTAATATAATCTGCATCTAAAATGTCTCCCTCATGCACATTGATCGTTGAAGTAGTGGTCCCTTTTATGCAGTTGGTTACTTTGAGAATATCCTAACATGTGCCTCAATCATGATGGTCCAATTGAAGCTTGATTTTGCTCAAATCTTCATTTCTTTGCTTCTTCTCTTTTCAATTTTTCTAAGTACCAGATTTAACAGGATATATGCAAATAATTTGAGGGTTCAGTGCTTTCTAGAATATTTTAAGTAAATGACTACCAATATTGCTTCGATTATCCTCAAAGCTTCATCTGATTCTCTGAGTCCATATCCATAAGAATAACTATGATTTTGTTAGTATGAATTAAAGATTTTATTTATGTTAAGCTTAAAGTATTTTTTTAATTTTCAAATTATCATTTTCAGATGGCTCATCCTTTTGATAGTCAATTGAACTTTAAGAGCAGCTGTTAAAGTTTCTGCCAACATTAATTTCTTTTGCAACACTGCCTTTGTGAAACTTTTTCACTCATTCGAATGAAGTCGGCAATATGCTTTCCGATTAAAACTCTTTCCTTTTGCTCTTTTCACAATCTGTGTTTTAATCTGACATGATTTCCATCATAGAATGTAAGTTGTTGAAGTGTGTTAACAGTTAAGCCTGACCAAATAGATATCTTTCTCCATGCAGGGCATTTGACTGCAATGAGTGATGTTTACAGCTATGGTGTGGTCCTCCTCGAGCTCCTTACTGGAAAGAAATCCCTGGACAAGTCCCGCCCTGCCCGACAAGAGACCCTTGCCGACTGGGCCTTCCCACTGCTTAACCAGAAGAAGAAAGTCCTCAGCATTGTAGATCCCAAGTTGAATCGAGACTACCCTGTCAAAGCTGTGCAGAAGGTAGCCATGCTGGCCTACCACTGTCTGAACCGTAACCCAAAGGCAAGGCCTCTAATGAGAGACATTGTCAACTACTTGGAACCTCTTCAGGTACCCATAGAGACCCCAAACATTGGTAACAATTGAGCCCCGGCTGTGGAATGGACTAGGACTGAACTATGGTGTGTGGTTGAAGTAGTTTATGCTTTAGGGGGATGTTTTCTTAATGTTTGACACCAAAGATATGGGTTTTCCTGTGCATAGTCTGACATGACCATTGGTGGTGTCTGCCGTTAGATGGATTTGAATGATTTTTCTTGTAGTTGTAAGTAGTTAGCTGGAAGTATTGAACAAAGTTCACAGTCTTGTTCAGGAAATTTTGAAACAGTTTCATTCTTGTTCTCTGTGGAAGATTGAAGAAAGAGTGGTGTCAGTTGCCCAAGTTGTTATTTTCAAACAGAAATTTCAGATCATGGTAAAAGTTACTGAATTTCTTATTGAAGCCTGAGTTGAACAGACAAGTGGCCTGACTATGTTTACTTTTGATAGGATCCAGTCTTGAATCTAGGCTTATTAGAAAGGCTGAAATTTGCATCCTTGGATGCTTGTATTAGAACTTGTCCAAATAAAATTTTCTTCTTGCTCAAGTTCATTTAGTAGAAAAAATATTATACAGAGATTTTACTCTTAAAGGATGTCAATCACCTGAAGTTTTCTTTGTCGAGAAACTGAACACCTGAAGTTTTCTTATGAGAAAGTCGATCACCCGAGGTTAAGGCATTCATGCATGTATCTGAGAAAGAAGAATCAATATTTGGATTGGTCATTGTGAGGTGGAAGAGGTCTAGCTAGTTGCTTGATCAATCAGCTTTTAAAAAGATCAAGACCCATTTAAGTAGCACTTTAATTTGGTAGTGGACAATCCAAAACTAGGAGCCAAGAAGGATATGCATGGTGGTTAAGCTGATTCTCTCCAAAGTGTCAGCTATTATTACCAAGTCTTCCATTGTCCAGAAGAAATACTTGTTTAAAGGAAAGTGTTATTCTTTTTCATAGAATGAAGGACCGCAGGGGGTTAAAAGTGGGCTTTCCTACATTTGCGAACCATAGGAATTGCTCATTTATGCTGTCTCCCGGTTTGTATGCACCGATGCATTGTCTCCCACAGTCATCATGGTATATTCTTTAAACTTTTGTCTTTTAAATACATCATGTTGTGATTATTGTTAATTGGATTGCTTGATTAAATAGTCTAGTTGGGCACTGCTATTGGGAAAAATTTGCTTAATGTTCGTAGTGAGTTATTTTATAAGTGCCATGCTTTGTGCTGTATTGTTCTTCATGATGATCAAGATCATTTCAGCTGCCTCTTGCCTCAGATGAGTTGAAAACTTTCTATGGGTCATGTTATAGGGGGAATCTACCATTAATGTCCGACCAAATCTTCCTTTCATCGGGTTATAACCGGGCACCCACCTCAGGTATCTTATTGACCACTTGAAAGAGAGAGGATTCCCTCGAACATCAAGAAAATAATCAAAGAATCAAACGAAATTGACTTTACATCATTGCTTACCACCCAACCCCTAGATCGGAAGCATACCAACCTCGAGATCCAGATCACACCGATGACAGGAGACGATGACAGGAGACGAGGCTCTAAGTCATCAAATCATTAAAAAAGGAAAGATAATCGAAAGAAATCCCTTAGAATCTCAAGCGATTTCTTTTAATCACGAGCATATGAGTTAATGTCGCAATTCTCGATCATGGACATCGATTCTCCAATTCTGTTACCGAACTTGGAGGTAACATTCGACTACCCTCCTCTATGTAAAGGAGGGTATAGGGGACTCTCAAATAAGCATTTTTTTTAAGAAAAAAATATATTCTCCTATACTCTTTTCTCTACTATTTTCAAGCTCTGGCTGACTTAACCATCGGAGGATTCCTCATTGGAGAATCTCTGGTGAAAATAGATTTTATTTGCAGGTTCTTCAAAAAGTCCCGGTCTTTAGATTGAGACCGTCCATCTAATCAGAAAAGACCGACTACAATCATGCATCTCAGACCAAAGACTTGCAACAATAGTTTGATGCTAGAGGAAGGGCCTAATTTGTTTGAAGAGAAAAGAAAATATGGTGAGAATGAGAGCACGCAACAATTCTGCCACCTCATACTGGCATTCATCCCACCGTAGCCAAGGTGGCCCTACCCAATTATCCATCGCTTTAGGACATATGCAACCTCCAGTAATAGCAGACCCACTACGATTTGATGTCCCGATCCAACAAATCTAGACATTAACCAACGCAATGCAATAGCTCCAATGGACAATAAAGCGGCAACAACCTTGAGAGCCCATTCATCAGGCAGCCCCTCATCAGCAAGGCTGTTGGTCTCACCCCAGAAACCCAGAGCCAGCCCCCAACATATCCATTATTTTGCTCCCACTACCCAACGATCTCTACCCCATCGAAGTCCAAGGAGGGAGAAACAATGTTGATGCTCCCCTATCTCCTCCAATGGAGATTCGATCCTGAGCTACTCCCCATGACTTCAAAAATCTCATCAAGAAAATAATTTCGAATAGAAAGTTTGAGAAATTGAACATTATCTCGGAGAAATACAAAATGGGAGCCAAAGAAATGATGACCACCTCAGCTTCAACTCACAGCCCCTTTTCTCCCATGCGATATTATAGGAACCAATTTCAGGTCAATTCAAGTGTCTCAAATAGAGCCGTATGATGGCTCTTCGGATCCTCATAACCATCTAAAGGGCTATAAGGCCCTCATGATGCTCCAAGGTGCCTCGGACACTCTCTTCTACCTCATCTTCCCAGCCACCCTTAAGAAATCGGCATGGATGATATTTCGGACTCTAATTGGAGTCTATCTATTCATTTGAACAGCTTGAAAATAATTCATTATCTACTTCGATAATAATCGATCACAGACAAAGAATATAGACAGCCTCTTCTCGATCAATAGGAAGAGAAAAAATCACTGCGCAATTACGTAGAGCATTTTAACACGGCTATGCCCGAAGTGTGCAATTTCGATGAGTTGGTGGTAATATCGATGCTCAAACAAGAAGTTTAGATCAAGTACCTCATCTTTTCTCTCGATAAGATATTTCAAGGGACTATGTTGACCTCCTAACATGAGTCTGATGGTACATACAAGTAGAAGAAGCTTAGGCCGCACATAAGCAAGCTAAGGGGGAAAAGCTCCTAATAAGAAGTGAGGTCGAGAGGAACCTCATGTAGCTCGAGTTGTAGAAGAATCCTCTCGACCTCTGAAACACCCTAGGCCAAGAAGTCCACCTCGATGAATCAGTAACTACACTCCTCTTTTTGCTTCTCAGGCTCAAATCCTGATGGAAATTGAGGGTCAGGATATCTTCGCTGATTTCAATCAATGAAGGCCCCACCAACAAGAAGAAGTAAGAGGAATTACTACTACTTCCATTGTGGTTATGGCCATGATATCAAGGACTGCTTCCAGTTGAAGGATGAGATTGAAGCCTGATCCATAGAGGCTATCTTGGCAAATATATTCAAAAGTATCAAAATCATATAGCCAAAGAACCACCTCAGCACCAGTCCGATGAGGAGAATAATGGTAACTGACCCACGGCTGCTGTCATCAACATGATCTCAGACTTCACTAGTGGCAGGGGGCAGAGGACTGAGCTGAAGGCACGAAGAGATAGTATATTGAAGATATCATTTTTTTCTTTGATGATGATCTCTGAGGAGTTCAGACTCCTCATGATAATGCTGTCATTGTATCAATGATGATAGCAAATTATAATATAAAAAAAATTAATCGATAATAAAATCTCAGAAGATGTATTATTTTATGATATATTTCAACGAATGAGATTGTCTACTAACCAACTAAGGAAGATCAATACTCCCCTGATCGGATTCTTCGGAGATTCCATGCCAATAAAAGGGAAGATCACCCTACCAGTGACCATTGAACAAGAGACTCAGAGCAAAACTATACATTTTACATTTCTCGTAGTATGGGTGCCCTCTGCTTATAATATGATTTTTGGATGTCCCAAATTGAATACTTTACGAGTGATAGCCTCCACATACCATCTACTAGTAAGATTGTTGGCTAGGAATAGGCTCGAGGAAGTCCGAGGAGATCAAATACTCGTCCGAAAATGTTCTTAGCAACCATAAAGAGAAAATGACCAGTAAAGATGCTACCAATTGAAGATCATAGGGAGGAATCAAAGAAAGTCCAAGGGGAGCTGGCCCAACAACTTGTCACAATACCATTAGAAGATGATCCAAGCAGAACTATTCATGTCGGAGCACAACTGATGCTAGACTTCTAGGATCGATTAATGGTGTTTCTATGGGCCAATGAAGACCTCTTCACTTGATCAACATCTGACATGCCAAGTATATCTTCTGATATCATTGTTCACATATTGAATGTAGACTTGAATCATCACCCAATTCAATAAAAAAAAAGAGTTTTGCTCTGAAGCAATAACAAGCAATTGAGAAAGAGGTTGACAAACTCTTGATGACGGAATTTATCCAAAAAGCCCATTATCTAGAGTGGC
Organism: Elaeis guineensis; assembly: GCF_000442705.2. NCBI lineage: Eukaryota > Viridiplantae > Streptophyta > Magnoliopsida > Arecales > Arecaceae > Elaeis > Elaeis guineensis. The sequence goes on from NC_026002.2 coordinate 479,671, forward strand.
TCGCTAATATCATCATAATCAAAAAAGCAAATGACAAGTGGATGATTTGTATCGACTACACTGATCTCAATAAAGTATATCTGAAGAATAGTTTTGCTCTCTCGAGGATCAACCAATTTGTAGATGCTATTTCGGGACATCAGCTATTAAACTTCATGGATGTCTTTTTAGGATACAATCAGATCCGGATGGCGCTCAAAGATGAAAAAAGACTATGTTTATAACTAATAAAGGTTTGTATTGTTACAAAATGATACCTTTTGGATTGAAAAATAAGGATCCATATATCGATACCTCATCAATAAGGTGTTCAAATGCCAAATCAAATGCAACATGAAAGTCTATAATGATGATATACTAGTCAAGAGCATTGAGGCAAATTGGTATATATGACCTCGAGGAGGTATTTTATGAGCTGAGGCAAAACTAAATGAAGCTCAACCCCAATAAATGTGTCTTTGGCATGACCTCGGATAAGTTCTTAAGATTTATGGTGACTAGGACCAGCAAAATATGATCTGATCCATCAATTCGATCTGTATTCGATCCACTATAAATATATTTATATTAGGTTAAATAGGTTTGGATCATAAACAGATCAACCCATTTAACTCGTTTAATACTTGGATCAAATTTAGATTTTAGATATTTGACTCATTTAATTCATTTAATATTTAAGTCGGATTGAGTCAAATAATCTGTTTAAAATATGCTTAACCTATTTTTGACCTATTTAATTCGATTTGTTTAATCTATTTAATCTATTTAAACTATTTGACCCAATTTGATCTATTTAGTAAACGAATTAAGTAGGTCAGATAAGATTATTTGTTTAATAAATAGGTTGGATTCAGATCTAAATTTTTTATCTGCTTAATAAATAGGTCAGATTTGGGTTGATGATTTTCTGATCCGACCCACATTGATCCAACCCAACTCGATCCAATTGCCACCCCTAATGGTGACTCGATACAAAATCAAAGCAAACTCAAAGAAGATCCAAGCACTATTGAAAATAAAGCACCCGAGCACTAAAAAGGACATGGGGCACTTGGCGGGTCATGTAACGGCTTTCAGTCGATTTATTTCGAGGTTAGCCAAGAAGTGTCTCCCATCTTTCAAAGTCTTTAAGCAAATGAAGGACTTTGAGTGGTCAGATAAATATCGAGCTGCATTTGAAAAAGTCAAGAGATACCTCAGATACCTCCCTCTACTCTCCAAACCAATGGCTAGTTAGGAGTTATATTTATACTTATCTATCTCACCTATTGTCGTTAGCTCGGTATTTGTCTGAGAGAATACAGAAAATCAAAAGCTGATCTACTACATCAGTAAGATCCTCTAAGATATAGAAACAAGATATTTGAAAATTGAGAAGATGGTTTATACATTCATTATCTCCATGCGATGGCTTCGACCATATTTTCAAGCCCATTCGGTAGTTATTTTAACTGACCAGTTCTTAAAGGCTATTCTTCAAAGGCCAGACACTTTTGAGCATATCGCAAAATAGGTAATCGAGTTTTGAGAGTTCAACGTCAGTTACCACCCCCGGCCTATGATGAAAGCTTAAGTTTGGCTGACTTTCTTGTAGAATGCACTATTCTCGATGAGGAATTGACTTTGGCACTACCTAAGGAGATAGAAGAAATATCTCATTGGATCCTACATATGGATGGGGCATTAAACTCATAAGGATGTGGAGCTAGACTTATTCTCGCAAGCTTGGAGGGAGCCTTGATAGAGTATACTCTTTGGTTCGACTTTGATACTTCCAATAACAAAGTCGAATACGAAGCACTAATAGATGGCCTCAGCATCGCCAAAAAGCTCAGGATAAAAAGACTCAAAATCTTTACCAATTCATAGCTCATCATCGGATCGATCTGGAGAGAATATGAGGCCCGAGATCCAATGATGATTTGATATTTGAAGAAGCTTAAGAAACTTTCGACAGCCTTCCAGACTTTGGAGGTACAATAGATACACAGATTGGAGAATGCATGAGCAGATACCTTGTCTCACCTCGCTACCTCAGGATACTCTGACCTCAATAGACGAGTATTCATCAAAAATATACAGAAACCAAGTATTGAAGTAGAACCGGCTGTCTTGCAAGTCAGACATGAGTTAAGCTAAATGGATCTTCTCATCAACTATTTTCTAGATAGTAATTTACTGGCCAACCCTATCGAAGCTTGGAAGATTAAACGCCAAGCTTCTTGATATGTCTACCTAGAAGGGAGACTTTATACTTTATAAAAAGTCATTCTTGCTACCTTTACTTCGATGCTTGCGGCCAATCAAGGCAAATTTTGTACTTCAAGGGATCCATGAAGAGATCTACAGTAATCACTTTGGGGGTAGATTGTTGGTCTATAAGATGATTCGACAAAGATACTATTGACCGATCCTATAGTAAGACATGGCCGATCTAGTCAGAAAATGTGAACAATATCAAAAATATACCAATATCTAATGGAGACCACCAACCAAGCTTATATCGATTATTGCTCCATGGCCTTTCACTATATGGCGAATCGACACCATTTTCATAGGCGATCGGTCAAAAAAAATTCTTGATCATCGTAAGCGACTATTTCACTAAGTAGGCCGAGGTCGAGCTTCTAGCACAAATCACAGAGAATAAGGTTTAAGACTTCATCTGAAAGTCCATTATATGCCAGTTCGGACTACTATAAGCCATCATTACCGACAATAGATAATAATTCGATGATCTGAAGTTCAAAGAATTCTGCTCAGAGTTTCATATCGATCACAGACTCATTTCGGTTGGCCATCTACAATCAAATGGAGAAATCGAGATGACCAATCATATGATCTTACATGATTTAAAGTCAAGGCTCGATCAAGCCAAAGGGCTCTGAGCCAAGAAACTCTATAGTGGATGTGGGCCTATCAGACAATTTCTCAAACTCCTACCAATGAAATACCCTTCAACCTTGCCTTCTGTGACGAAGTGGTCATCCGGATTGAAATCGAAATACTAACAATTATGGTGGAGCACTACGATAAGCAAGAGAATCGAGTAAACTCCAAATGAGCTTAAATCTGCTAGAAAAAATAAGATAATAAGCTCATATCAAGATGGCTCCAAATCGGGTAGCTCACTACTACAATGCACAAGTCAAATAGAAAATATTCAAACCAAATTACCTAATCCTCCGTCGAGCTAAGGTATCTAAACCTATAGAACACGACAAACTAGCTCCGAACTAGAAAGGACCCTATAAAATCACCAAAATCATCAGACATGGGGCTTATAAAATTGAAGATCTTGATGGCATCCTTATTCCTCAGATCTAGAACGTCCAGAATCTAAGGATGTATTTTTAATAAGTTGTGTATCCATTTCTAAATCAATAAAGCTCTCTTCTTCATATTTTTATACAGATTTTGTAAAAGCGATTAAGTGATAAGTCAATTAAAGTCGGCCATATCTGATCATTAATGAAAGCATTGGTAATGATCAAAGACATCCAAAGAGTATAAACTCGAGACAACCGAGCTAAACCTCAGAAAGATCATAATGATCGTAATATCCCAATCCAAATCCCTCGAAGGAAAGATGGATCGGGATAATAATAATTGATCGTATAGGGATATCACCGGGCCTTGAGTTTGGATATCCCACCAATGACTATGTCGTCAGAAAGCCATCGACCTCTCAGAGACAAGTACGCGAATATGATCAGGATATATGATAGCATCCTCGAATAAGGGCTCGATAGCATCCTCGACAGTGGGCTCAATGATGACCTCAACAACAGGCTCAGATGCTAGCACCTCGGTAGTCAGATCAGGCGATACGATCGGATCCTCCTCAGGCTTGTCATCGTCGTCTTTAGGTTTGAGGTGACTAACATCAACTCTTGGGAATAGAAGAGCGATCTGCATCTTGCAAGCCTCGAACCCATACTCATACGCCATCGAAGAGCCTTCAGCGACCTCAGCCTTAAAATCTATAGAGGCTTTGAACTCCTCCACAGTATTGAGCTTCGCCTTGGTGACCATCTTCAACTTCTCTACTTTAGCTTGGTCCTCGAGGAAAGGTGGTTTGTACAAGATCCAACAATAAGACAAGATTTTCTAAGTTAAAAAGATATCGACCATACCCCGAGATAGCGTCGGACTAATGCCGATAAAGAATTTTGCTCAATCATCAGTTCTTTTAACTCTAGTACTTCGACATCAAGCACACTATGATGATCCTCCTCATCCTCAGGAAGGGTCGATTTGTCCTTATTCAGAGAAAGCTGAGGATCGCTCCAAATCTAATTGAAGTCCTAGGGTGAATCCGAAGAGACGAAAAAAAATGATTTTTTCAATTATGAACTAAAGAAAAAAAGTCCTATGATGAACTTACACCTACTACAAGGAGAAAAATACCACCTCCCTTTTCATGAGGGTGTTTCTTCAAAGTGAAGGATCGAGAGTTCCCCATTGAAGGATCTTCGACGAGAGTAGATTTCATTTACAGGTTCCTTAAGGAGTCTCCATCATTGGATTGAAACTGACCAACTGGTCGGAAGAAACCGGCCACAATCATGCACCTCGGACCGAAGACTTGCAGTAATAGGACACTTTAGCTCAAAAAATATAAATAATAATACTTAAAGCTTAAACAAAACGCGTTCAACAAAGGCTACTGCAGTCAATCACGAGGAAGAAAGATTTTTGGTCTCATGCTGAGTCATGTAGGGGCTGCAAGAAGAATTTCGTCGGAGGAGCTGATCGGTACTGGAATGGAGTAATGGATTATTTAAAAGTAAGTCCTTGTCCAACCATGGTCAAGAAAGTACAACTCCAATGACTAAATTTCCAGCACTCAGGCGCGTAAATTCTGAATGGTCCCTACCATATTGAACAACTAGAAATTAGACTTTGAATTCTACTTGGCCGGGGTCTTAAGATCACTTTCATCACACATTCTAGATGGTCACGGCGAGGGAGGATTGTCTTATCCTATAGGGCACAGTGACAAAGCACTATAAGTGAGACAAAGAGACTTCCTTTCGTAAGGAGATGCAATTGTCTTTTCCCTTGGCAGGCAATACCCAATCAAAAGATGGTGGCCACCATTAAAGCTACATTCTTTACCCACTAGGAAGGAGGCATGCAATTCAGTCATGTGGTCCATGATGTGCCACCATTGAAGCTGCATTCTTTCCCTGTTCTCTTTCTATGACTGGAAGAAAACACAAAATCTTTCATGCATCCGTGTGTTTATTCAAAAAAATATCAACCCACACAAGTAAACAGATCGACCCTTGGGGGCCATGGGAAAAAACTCGAATCTATCTTATACAAACTTAACAGTGAAAGGATATGAAAAAGCTTCCATTATTATCAAAGATGATCCTAAGTAAAAATGCTTGACCGATGAGGACTTATAAAGCTAGCGAAGCTGGACAATGCTCGATGCATGCTTTCATTTATCATTACGGCTATCGTAAGTTGAAATGCATCAGCTAGTCTTGGGTTCTAGGCACAGCCTAAGCGATCATTAATGGCCCTAGTGCTGATTGATGGTTGAAAGAATTTTATTTAGAAATGAAGATTAAGGTAAAGGCTCAGTAAATTAACCTACCTGTCTCTCTAAAAGTGAAGGTTTTGGCATTAATTTTTAGTGGGTGTTAGGTATTTACTGGGTACAAGGATATCCTTAGCATAGTTAAAAAGACTCATCGAGTTCACTCAAAAATTTGGGGGAAAAAATGATTTAATGACTCGAAGATGGACTTCATTCGAGATCAAGTTGGCCTTGTCTGTGATTCTTCAAATTTTTTAGTGAACTTCGTGAGTTTCTTTTTTAAAACTATGCTAAGGATATTCTTGCAGAAATTTTGGAGTCAATATGTAGTGACTTTTGCCAATTAAGCCAATTTGTAACCTTAAATTGTTATCATTTTTTTCGCTTGACTTGAATACATCTAACCTATGAAGAGAACCAATGATAACTTAGCCTAATTCACCGAATTAATGCAATACAGACAGAATGTATGGGATTCTCATTGTCAATCTTTCTAAATAGTGACATTAAACATAGTGGCACAATATATATAAACTTCATATACATTCATTTGCTCCACTGAGATCCATTGAATGACTACTTCCTAAACAGGGAGCAAAATGATTCTGTTTTGTTTAGCCTCTTCTCCATGTAAGAAATACATAGAAAAGAAAGGAATTGAACTAAAAGCGTGTAGCAACCTAAGACCTCATCTAGAATGGCTAGATGGAGGGTATTATTTGGATTTTTCGGTTTGATTTAAATCCTCAAGATCTCTCTGATGAATAACCGATATGGAACTATACAAATGCCTGCACGGATCCTTACAAAGTGATCATTGGATTCCTATCCTTCCATGGTAGTTTATGACCGAACTTGCAAAATATATAATAAGTCATGCTGCATGATTATGCAAAAGAACACTCGAAACGGCTAGTAGATGCATTTGGTTATTAATCTGTCACCTTCTACAGAACTCAATCTTCTTCTGCTACTTCCTTTGTATACTATATTAGTAGTGCAGACATGGTAAAATTATACTAGTGATAGTAGCACCAGTAGTAAAGACATTACTTGGATCAAAGAGTGGAACTCTTGTCTTATGTAAAGTCTAAGGTTACAAATAGATGATAAACTAGCTAGCACAAGAAAGATTGATCAATATCATTCTTTGGAATACAAACCGGACTTGAACAACTTGCTATAATAACAGTAGCATACTTGTGATTCCAGCATTTACCTAGTTTCGATTATCTTTTGGTTGCTCAAGCATCTTTATTGACTAGATAATGACCATGACTGTCTGCTAATGACTTCTTGAGAGGAGGCTTAAAAATGCAAGAGACTAGGAGGTTTCACTGGAAGAACCAAGCACTTGGTTTGCCAAATTGTACCTATTTGCCACCCTAGCCGAAGCCTCTTGCTCCAGGGCGATTGAGGTCGCGGAGGAGGGTGGTTGTGCACTCCAGTGTAGATGATTTTTTTGCTGCTAGGGTCTCTGGGATGCCATTCAACTCTTTTCTTTGCATTGCATCTCTTGTTCCGGCACTTGAAGTAGTTTCTATCTTGGAAAAATCATGATAATAAAAGATCAAAAAAGAAAAGAAAAGGAAAAAATCTCTTTTAAACGTGATGAGAAAAAAACACTTTCTCAGATATGTTATACCTGTACTTCCTTATGTTTTGGATGAATTTCTGGCCATATTTTTCCATTCATATCCATCTTCGGGCAACGTAAGACTGCGGCCTTCTCTAACATCTTCTCTTTCCCTGGTAACATGAAAATTTTGCATTAATCATCACTGGAATGGAATGCTCTTAAGATCTATATGGACCAACATCTTCGTAAGAAAACAAAGTATATATATCTGAAAAATAGTTAGAGGAGGAAGAAAGGTGAAAAAGGTAGAAATAATTGGAGACTATAATAAGGATATATAGGAGTTCTAACCTTGGAAATGGAGAAAGATCAGAGAGAGAGTCTTAAATAACATAGGTACATTAGATGCGAACGCCTAAAACACTTTTATATATGCATGTAAATAAACTGGTGACCACTCAAAATTCCCAAAAGCTCTTGTCAGAGAACTCTCGAGTGAGATTCACCCACCTGCAGAAGGTGTTAAAAATATGATGGAAGACCTTTTACCATTACTTATTTCCTTGAGGTGGTGATGATGGCGTATGGTAGATAGTGAGAAGTGAAAGAAGGGGAAGAACAAATCATATATAGGTGCTCTTTAAACATGATAAATCTACTGAAAATGAGGACTACTTGTAATCGTATACTATGTATTTGCGGTAGTGGAGATGGTGGTGGTTGGAGATTAAAGAGGGGGAAAAGAAAAGATATGGTGGGGGGAACCGTACAAGTTGGTGGGTGGAGGATCACTAGCCATGGGGTCACTTCCTTTTGAATAATGAATTAGAGGTGGTTCAGTTTTTGGCAATCAAGGCTCGTTTTGAACTTCCATTTGAATGGTGGAGGGGTTCCTGAAAGGATGGTGGTGGAGGGGTGATGATATTTTGGAAGGATGGTGGTGGGAGGGCTTCTTATCATCACAACCTTGGCTTTCTGTCACATCTTTGTCGCACAAAGGGACAGAGAGAGGTTTCATCACTTGCTCTCGTCACCCCAACTCGTCACTTAGAACACCAGTTCGGAAGGTGTCTCATCGTAGTGGTGAGTAGGGTCCATGATTGAGCGACCACTTGATGGCTGATGTTTTGATCGAACACTATTTACTGCTGACCCAAGATCCCCTAGGATGCATGGTTTGCACCACAGAGTGTGTACAATGCTTGATACCCTTCATCAGAAAATGAATGGCTATCAACAATGGCGTGTCGTATATGGCACATAAAGTCATCTTATATGATGGTGGTGGGGATCGAGCATTGCACAGCATTTTGCAGGGCAAACCGTGTATCGCATGGGATCTATGCTCTTTGCTGCTAGAAGGTAGATGGTCATCGTCTACAAACCAGTGCAGTCTAACTTTTGTCAACCTTTCCTATCTAATATTTATCATTTCCCTTAGAGTCCACCGCGGCTATGCCATTTGGATGAAAGGATATTAATTCATAGATTAGAAATTAGCTGAGTTAGCTCCAGTCTAGGATGGGAGACAGGGAATCTTTGAAAAGGATTTGACTTCACGTGCATATATGGCCACAAAAATCATGGAAGCGATATATAAACTTCTTCCTTGGGATATGGACGTGGAAGAATTTTCTATGTTTGTCCATGTGTCCACGTATTCAACTTTTGTACATACATTTACTATTTTCAATGATGTTTTTCTATTTACTGTTTATTGATCGTATGTTTGTAGAAATAGACAGGAGAAGATGGATATCCAGTCTTGGTCATTCAATTCTTCTTGATCTTTATTGCAAGAGGGTTGGTACAAGGTGAATGCAAATAGAGCTACTGTTTGCTCCTTGAATCAAGCTTCCTCAGCTTGACTCCTTACCATGAATATATATATATATATATATATATACATAATATTTAATAAACTCTTGGTGGTTTCCACCTCCCATTTTCCATAAAAAAAAAATGCAAATAGAGCTATTTTACAAATAAGTAGAAACCGATATAGGTGTGAAATTGGAAAATTCACAGCATACTTTGTTGCAGCTATATCATGCAATTTTCAAGCATGCTATTGTACATAGGGACCACATAAAAGCAATGACTTCAGGAAGGAGGTTGTTTTACTTAAAATTTTTAGTACTGAGATACTGAGTTCTAGGCCCATACGGTTAAACCGGTACTATTTTTTAAATTTTTCCTCAATAATCTATTTATAAAAATAAAAAATAATTAAAAATATTAGTTGATATTGCACTGACCAGTATTTCAAGATTTCTTGATTTATATTAGCTAAGATATTATGGCACATCTATCGTTTTTGGAGATGCTTGTATTGATGCAGCGGAAAAAAGAAAAAGGGGCAATCTGATCAAAGGCGGCACTTCAAAGATTAATACATAAATTAAAGTAAATTGAATTAAAGAATCTTTCGTGTGATGAAAGAAATTTTTTTTTTTAAAAAAAATTAACATGTTAAAAAGTTACCAGTCATAATGCATTAGCTGCATATTTACACGATATGGTCCCCTAACTCCTTCCAATATAAAATCATACTTGAAATACGAATTGGCAATGAGGAAACATGTTCTCCCACTACCGATATAAAAATTGGCTAAAAATTCAATGTTTTCTCTAATGAAAAAATCATGAAAAAATTCAAAAAATCAAATATTTATTTGTTAAGTCTTTGCTCGTGAATCTTCTAGCCCCTGCGATATTGGAAATGGTCTAACTAACCATAGTACTTACTGACTGCACTCTGTACTACATCAGAAGACCACATTTTTTACGGGTTGATATCTCGATTTTTATCATTTTTAGGGTTTGTTCAGTTGAAATATGTCAAATTATGGGATAATTTGATCATTTTGAAGAATCATTTATCTGAAAAAAATGATTATAGAAGAAAATAATTTTTACTATATTTAGTTGGTAAAAAAATTATTTCGAAAAATGATGTTGGAAAAGATTATCATGTTTGATTGGAGGTAATTCTATATAGAAATATGACCAAATTTATAAATATACCTATTAACATAAACTAATTTTTTTAATTTCAAGATAGCGTTATCATCTCCAATCTATTTTAATATAATAATTATAATAATTTTTTAATAACAAAATAGTATTATCATCTTTCATCAGTTTCTATATAATGACCATACTCACGTTACCTGTTGCATAACGCCATCTTCATCATCTTTTTTTTTATGTAAAATTTTTTATTAAATAAATTTAAAAAAATATCAAAATAAATTCAATAATTATATATATATATATTATTAAATTTTATTTTCTCCATATTTTTATGATCATTAATGTCTCATTCTGCATCTCTTTTATTTTCACCGATTATGAATATTTTTGTTAAGTACTAATTATTATCATTCAAAAATTTATCAAATATAAATCCTCGTACTATTTATTTTATTTTTTTTAAATAAATATAAATTTATTAATTTTTTATTTTTTTATTTTTAATACTAAAATAATAATCTGATATATTTTTCTATATCAGATTAATCTCACCCAAACCGGCCCTTATCTATTTTTTTTTTGGATGAGATTCCATTGTGTCGTGGTGCCTACTTTCCACCAGACATGACGAGGAATTCCTCTAAAAAAGTACCGTTTGCGTGGCCTCTTCCGAAGGCAGCGGGGTCTACTTGTTTTCTCACGGGATTTTTTTTTTTTTTTTTGGATAACGCATGAGAACTCCACTGTCGGCAGATCTCCAGGTGCCAAGTTGGCTTTGCAAGAACTCGGATGGCTCTTGCAACAACAAACCATCATAAATCACTAAGCCAATATTTTTCAAGGAAGTGGACTGATAATTAATGGAGAATTCACCTGGAAATCCTCTCTTACAATAATCAATTTAATCATCCTCCCCTGGTTGGCAAATTTGTCCAAATTGCTCACAGCTGACGATCTGATTAAGTGAGATGGCCCACCCCTCCTTGTGTTTTATGCAACTCTAATTAGGAGACACACTCAAACCTTTTATTCAACTACCATCACTAACACTGAGATTTGGACTGCCTTCAGTCGAACCCTTGGGCATTGCTCCACATTCCAGCTTACTTGGACCCAAATTCTTTTGCTACCACCTCCTAAACTTCATCTTGGATGGACAACTTTGGCCATCATTGTTCTCTCGTCAATGTGGATTCACAGCCAACCCACAAATTTAATATGTTTTGATCCACATTTGTTTTACCTCAGTATTTCTATATGTGTTATTCAGAGGTAGGAAGAAAAGGTCAGATGTGTTTAAACATAGGATTCAGGTTGCATCTTTCATGCAAAAAAATGATTCATTTTTTCATGATGTACACCGTTAGATCGTGTGATAGCCGCTACAAGATCCACGCAAGCAGATGAAAGAGATATTTTTTAGCACTTTGATAGTTGCGTAAGGTATAATCCATTGGTTGATGTTGCGAAAAAAGATCAATCATTCTTTTTCACAATGGATGCAATTGGACCCTAAAACATTCGTAGGCGTTAAAGGGGACTTGCATTATCCTCACCGAAACAAGTGGACTTGCGTTAAAGGGATCGCATTTTTTAGGCCTTGTGAATGGGCAATTTCACTAATTGCGCCAAATGTTAGATGGGCCTTATTGGACACATGATGTAAAATAAATTCTATCTGTCAAAGCTCAATAACTTCTTTCTCGACATTATATCATGGTTAACGCTACATATCGCTTCTAATCAAAAAACTTAAAAATAATAGTTAGGGAGTAGGGACCCAGAATTAATATCTAATTAAAGGGCCTTAATATACTCGTGGGTTATGGACTAAATTCTGATGTCAATTTTGATGTTTCAAGCAATGTCAGATTAGATCTAGAAATTTTTCTTCATGCAGAGTCCTCTAAGTTGGACAAATGACATGGCGATAGTGTAGGACACTAACAAATTGTATCAGGATTGGTTGTGGATATATAGAAGTCTGGTGTTGGGGGCAGTTCTTTGTGTTGCAGATCATACCCGTTCATCATCATCATCATTTAGGCCTATACAAAGTTCCAAAAGTCACGGGCCATTTTGTAGTGGGCTAAGACTATAGAAATGCCATAAAGGTGAGCCAGAGGATCTAATAAATCGATCATTCTATATTTATTTCAAAAACCCGAACTGCACAAGCTTCAAGTGGTTTGAGCCCATTTATTGCTAGTATTGTTGTGTCCTGAGGAGCACAAATTGCCGTCCACCGATGGCTTGTGTGAACCTCTACTCAAATCTAGTAAAATCTATATTGGATGGTGATGGCCTAATATTGATGTTCCAAATCTTTAGATTATATATATATATTAACTTTAAATTATTTATATTAAAAAAATTATATAATTTAGAGACCTCTAATCTATACATCAAATAGTCAAAAAAATGGACAGTATAAATAACATCAAATATATATATTATTATATAAATTAAAATTTTTTAAATCATATGATTTTTGTTGCGTGAGCTGTTTGAATATAGTAGATTATATCCAATTATTCAGATCATCGATATAAAACACATATTATCTAATTTGAATTTAATTAAATCTGAATAGAAATCTATTTGAGTAGAATCAAATCCAGTTCTCTTTTTCTATAGATACGTACATGTATATCTATCTAATACATAAATTTAAAAAAAAATTCAGAACCTTCCCTTGGTGCCACGTGTCGCCCATCCAAAGAGGTCCTGAACTCCCCCAGTTACAGTGAGAGAAGATATGGCAGAAGTCGGGAGAAAATCTATAGCTGGGGAAAGATGTATAGTGAAGGAAAAAAAAAACTTTAGGGGTGAAAAGGAGATAATGCGTGGCAGAGCAAGGAAAAAAAAAATACATTAGTGGTGAAAAGGAAAAAAAAAATATTATTTAAACTATAGCTGGAATTGACGGTATCCTTTTCAGGTGGCATGAAGCATTGACCATAGACAGTGATGGAACCGGGGAGTGAGTCGCTTCCTTTTGCCATAGAGGGACACGTGGCCACCCCTATTATATGTTGTGCCATGCAACATCCACATCATCGACCTATTTAATCAACTGAAAGGCAGACATGAGAAAAGAAGTGCTCGTGGACCGAGAAGAGATAGGATGAGGCATCCACCCCCAGGATGCGATTAGATCTCTTTAAGGAGAAAATAGACATTTTGGGTCTAACAGATGGTGGACATGGTGGAGTTTTAAATGAATGGAGAGAGAAGACACGGAACATTGGACTGGTCGTGTCCAAGTCATGTCTTGGATTGGGATATATATGGGGAGGTTGTCGGGTTGGTTCTGGCTGGATCCTATTCACCAGAGACCGGAGGTGCTATATTGCTCCTTCGAAGGTTTTTATATTTGTCTTTATCTAGGTTAGATTGCATTAATGGATAATAATGTTGCTAGATTTTAGATTGGTTTGCTTTGTAACGGGTGATGATTTAGTGATCTCTACTATTTTTTTTCAAAAGCATGTGTTCTTCATGTAGAAATTAGTCTGATTTTTTTTAAATCAACACCATTGAGAATACAGCAATTGTCCAATCCTCTATATCATCATGTGGAAGTTGCCTTCGGCTTGAATTTATGGAGGATTGGTTTAATTTTTTTTGGGATCAACCCTTATAGTTGTCTCAGATAGTTGGTGCTGGGGTTACAACAGCCATCCGATCATTTGAGCCATTACATGAATAATGAAATCTCACCAGTGATTCTAAAAATATCATTTGGGAGACCGTTCGGAAGGGTTGCTACTATAGATGTAATAACTTTCCATTTCGAGATAAGTGATATACGAGATAACAATTTAAGAGGGTTGCTACTGTAAATATAGCAACCCTTCACTCCCATTTAGATTTTGAGAAATTGGAATATAACGATAAAGAGCGAGAGTTGCTGCTCCATCCTTATTTGGAGGCTAAGAATAAAGGAGGTAGAGAGGTACAATAGAAATGATGAGAAAAAAAGATGCTGACTATGGTTGGCAGATTAGGGTTATTAAGCTAAACGGATGTTTTAAGTTGAAGTGTTAACGAATCCGGAACTTTTGGTTATTGGATTTGGTTTCATGGCTTAATGGTTCTGCTTAACGGGTTTCGGGTCACCAGGTTATTGGATTTTATGCTAGCAGATTATGGGTTTGCGTTAACGGGTTAATGGTGGCTTGATTGTTGGCTTTGGGGAAATGGGCCAAAGGATGGTATGGATGTTATTGATTTGGTTTAGGGCTCAGATTAGGATTAGATTTGAGTTAGGGTAAGAGTTAGGGTTAGGTTTGCGATTAATGTTTGAGTTAGGACTAGAGTTAGGTTTGAAATTGGTTAAGGTTAGGGTTTCAAAAAAAAATATTGGTTGAGATGATGATGGAAAAAAAAGGCAAAGGAGGTTGATCGAAAAAGTATATCGGGAGAGAAAAAAAGAAAAAATGGTAAAATCTATCTAGAACCGGTGAAGAGGTCGAGACTACGATAAGGTGATCTTGGTTTGTCCTGGTTAGTGTCCATGGGTATGATTGTTGACGATCTGGTTCACGGCATGGTGGAAGAGATGGCATTGATAAGAGAAGGAGGTGGAAAATTAAGAAGGAGATATGGGATGAAAAGTATGGAAGACAAACAAGGGAGAAAATGATACGGAGAAAAATGGCCAAAAATTTGGAAGAGGTGGCAAGGGGAGGTGCTCGGGAGAGAAGAAGATACAGGAGGAGAAATAGGGCAAAGAAAAGGAAGAGAAGAATGGTATGAAGGAGTGGTCAAAGGGTTTGAGAAGGATGCAGTAGGGGATGAGGTCAAGAGAGCGGAAGATGAACAGAGAGCAGGGGGCGAAAGGAAAGATGAGTGGGAAGTGGGGTTGGAAGTGGTGAGATGGAGAGAAAAATCGATAGAGAAAGAGATATTGGATAATGGTGCAGATGAAGGATGGGTGGATGGTTGTAGGAAAAAATTGAATAAAAAAAAATATGGGCATAATAAGTATGGAAATAACTGTATGAAAAGATAAATACTTGTAATTTTATGCAGCTATCCTCATTTTATTTTTATGAGGGTATCAGTATATAAAAAAGAATCTATACAGCTATACACATAACCTTTTTGTGCATAAACTATTTTGTTCTAGTCTGATTTTTTTCTTTTAAAAATTTTTCACACATATATATTTTTTTATTCTTTAGGAGAAGAATAAACTCTTTTGCCCTTCTCTTCGCTATGGCCATTATTTTTTTGTAGCTTCATATAACGAATAATTCTTCATGTAGTTTGATTTTTTCTGAAAAAGACTTATTGGATTCTTGCTTTCTACATGCATTTTTAGATAAAGGTATAAATTTATATTGATGATAATAAGTTAATTGATGGACATATTTTATGGTTGCATATGTTAGTCATATGGTTCAATATATTATGATTGCAAAATTTTTTTATCATATCATATGTTTTTAAAAATTTATTACAGTCGATTTAGTTTAATATAAAGAAAAAGGCAATGTGAAATATTAAATTGGTGATTTGATGATTAATTGGAATTTATGTAAATTATGAATGTAGTAAATATATGGTTGAACCAATTACTATTATAGATATTTTATATTGGTGTTATATGTACTTTTTTTAGATATTCATTGTAATTTTTTTATATGCAAAAATTAGTATAATATGATCTCAAACCGGTTCAAACCATATTGTGCACACCCCTATCTATATGTATATACCGATACATGGGCTTATAATTATATCCAAGATCAAAGCCATTAAAGGCCCCAACCATATCACATGCGATGTAGCCTTTTAGGAATATGCACAAAATAATCACTTTGAAAAAAAAAATGTGAGGACCCAATCAGAGGGGATCCTCCACTGCCCTATTAACAGAGATTTTCTTCCTCAAGTTTGACTATTTTGTAGCATGATCTTCTCTCTCATAAAAGTTTTGAAATAGTCCTTTAGATTATATTTTGTAACAAAAATATTCCTCCCATCTACCTCTGTTAAATAGGCTTTAGTAAAAAGCTCAAGGGATGGATCATCATATAAACCCTAAAAATTAAGGTGCATAATTCAGATATGGAGATGGTTGCATGAAAATGAAAAGATATAGAACTCTATGTAGCTACCCTTATTCTATTTTTTTTGAGAGTATCAACTAAGAAAAAAGAAATCATGGAGACGTACGCATAATTTTTTTTATACGAAACTATTTTTTTTATTTGATTTTTCCACCCAAAATTCTTTGCTTTTTTATTTTTTAAAAAAGAATAAAATTTTTTGCTCTTTTCTCTTGCTATGGTTAGTGTTTTTTTTTCAACTTTATATGGTGGATAATTCGTCATGTGGTTGGCTTCCCCCCCCCCCCCAAAATTTTTAGAGAAAGGCTCACTCATTGGATTTTACTTTCTTTACCTATTTTCAAATAAAGATATGAATTAATATTATTGATAGTGAATTAATTGATATATATGTATATATTTTTTTTTCAGTTTTAGATATTGGTCGTGTTGCGGCCAACTCTCCGTTGCCTGTCGTTGGGAACAAACACTTGCAAGACAACGTCCGCACTAATCGGATTTGTGTCCGACGGAGATCCTCCGATGCTTAAGTTAGAGAGAAAAATTGGTGAACAGTAGATGTCAATATTTAGAGTAGCGGAGTTCTGACCAAAAGTGGCTTACCAGCTTTATTTTCTTACCTCCTTTTATAGATGAGGTTCTTGTAACCGTCGGACATGATTTCGTGTTTTATGACGCTAAATCATCAGGCCATAATCATGTAGTAGGTAATTAATTTCTCAATTATGGCACCGCGATGTGCGATCGGTAACCGTTCGTGACGGTTAAGGCATATTGAGTAGATTAGCCGACTGTATGTCGGTAGTAGGCACGGTCACCGACCATAAGTTGGTGACATTTGTTCAATTGGTTGATGAAGAGTCAGAGTCGTTAGTTCGGTCGATGTTCCATCGAAGTTATACATTCGGTTGGTCGGCTATTGCCGAGTCGGAGTCATACATTCGATCGGTCGGCTATTGTCGAGTCGAAGTCGTGGAGACCAAAGTCGAGGTCGGTGGGTTTATTCCAATAGTTGCCTCCCAATCTCAAGTCTAAAGTGATCCAACATGTAAATTGTCACGTGATTTATCACATTAGATGAAGAGAGTTCTATCACATCGAGCCCCGATTTTGACATCATTTCCTCTGAGACATAGGTGATCGACTATTTTGTCATATTGGTAGGTACAGTAATTAGTTATACTAACCAGATGATTCGGTATCAGTTGTCAGTATCAGGCATCATTTCGGAAAGTCGATTCGGCATCAAATGATATGATTCTGACAAGTAGATCTATTCCACATGTCCGGATGTTATTGGGTCGAAATTGTTTATGCGGATAAGGATGACGTGGTTCAATCCAAAATAGGTGCGTCGAACCGTCCGACTAATGGTCGGTCCAGATATTGCCACGTATCATCATCTGGTGGATCTTCGATTTGACCGCTCTCATCTCGGCTATTGAGGGATCCTATATATAGGGTCGCTCTCAGTCAATTTTTATTTTTCACTGTCTTTGGTGGTGCTGGGACTCTGTCGGATTGTTGTTCCAATGTCCAAAGTTATCGCTCCCGGCTTTCAGATCAACTTTGCCTTTCTTTCGAGTCCTTTCTTTTTCTTCTAAAGTCTTCTGTCTTCTTCAGAGTAATTTTCATGGCTAGGGCTTCTCCTTCTTGGGAAGATCGATCGGAGAATCCGACTGATGAGTCCCGATCGAGTTTAGATGTGGAGTCCTTTTCACTTTCGGGATCGAATGTCGAACGGCTCCGGGAGCAATTTTGTATCCCAAAGCAGTTTCAACTTTTCGCCCCTGAAGTTGATGGTCGAGTGACTAAGCTATCATTATATGCTTCATATCCTCATCTAAGCCACGCAACTAAGGATGCTAATGATGGTGGATGAAAATCTGAAGCTCTCTTTATTTTCATACGAGTGGGTCAGACTGTTGATGTGGTCGGCCAAGCGAGATAGTGGAGAGTTGTGTCCAGATCTCGACTTGAGTGGCATCATCCCTCCAAGATCGAAAGATGGAGTTGCTGAAGATGAAGCCGCTCTGATTCAAGAAGAAGCACCGACTGAGTCCGAAATCATTCAAGTCAGGGATACTACACCCGAACAAAAGAATGATGACGAAGCTTAGTCGGTGTATTTTGCTTTTTCTTTCTGTAATCTGACACTTGTAGTCGGACTTCAGTCCAATTTTTTAACTCTTTTTGATAATGAATGAAAGCATCTTCTTTCAAATTTTGTCTCTTTTTTGCTTGTTGATAATGCCTGCAAAGTCTGCGACGTAGAATAATCACCGAACATTAATCGATTGTCCAATCATTCGGTAAAACTTGTAGAATATCCGTTAGTCGTATAATCATTTTGACGTACTTAACAAACTTAGGATAACGATTGTAGGTCGAATATCCCATGCCCGATGCTTGGTCAGGCTTGTACGTCAAATTATCTGATAATCGATGGCAAACCAAATATCTTTCGACTGACCGTAGCTTAGTCGGTATAATTCCAATCCGATCTTGATTGTTTTGGTATTTTTTGTTCCGCTTAGTTGAAACTAAATCGGTATATTAGTCTTTCGACTATAGTCAGCTTTTGCAATGGAAAGCCAACGTTGAGAACCGAAATATAGTTGGCAATTCGATTTTTGTAGCAAAGTCTGTAGTCGATGTCAATTATTGCCGGAGAACCAGATACAGTTGTTACTGTAACAGTTGATTCTTTGTGTCTAAGTACAGGAAACAACTCGGCTTTAGGAATGAAAGCCGACATTCAGTCGGTAGTTGATAAAACTTGTCAAAGACTTGTGATTCTGAAATTTTGATTATATTTCAAATAATTTACATATCGATGACTTTATTGATAATATTTTTTCAAATTGTCGGCATTTCATATTTGGAGAATTGTCGATCCTTCAAGAGTTTTCAGCCGATATGCGTCCGGTCTAAAAGTCTCGGATATTCTGTAAGATTCTTTCCAGTTCAGAGATAGTTTTTCTTGATCCAAAAGCTTTGATACTTCTATTTTCTTAAGATCAAATCTCCTGACTGGAAGACCTTCGGCTTGACTCTTGCATTATAATACCGAGCTATTCTTTGTCGATATGCAGCCATCCGAATTTGAGCTTGCTATTGAGTTTTGGAAAGAGATCTAGATCGGCTCTTCGATATTCAGAGTTGCTCGATTCACAGTATTGTTTGACTCTTGTGGATGATAATTCGATCTCGAGCAGTATCATTGCTTCTGTTCCGTAAGCTAAATTGAAGGAAGATTCTCCTGTCGGTATGCGGGGAGTTGTCCGATATGTCTATAAGACCAGATATAGCTCTTCCACCTAAAGGTCTTTGACTTCATTCAGTATAGTTTTAGCCCGTGCAAGATTGTCTGGTTGGTTACTTCCACTTCACCATTTGACTGCGGATGGCTGACCGAAGTGAGCTTGTGCGTGATATAAAATTTTGCACAAAATTCTCTGAAATTTTGGTTATCAAATTATCGACCATTATCGATAATGATGGTGCGTGGCAAACCGAATCTGTAAATGATGAATTTCTGAATGAAGTTTTCCATCTTACTTTCGATGATTTACGTCAGAGGTTCGGCTTCTATCTATTTGGTAAAGTAGTCGATGATAATCACTATAAATTTTTTCTGACCAGATACTGGGGAAAAGGATCAAGTATGTCAATCCCCATTGTACAAAGGACCATGGTGCTACAATCGATGTCAGCTGACTAGCCGATTGATATTGTATATTCGCATACTTTTGACATAGTTCATATCTTCA
The DNA here is from genome assembly GCF_000442705.2 of Elaeis guineensis. Lineage (NCBI taxonomy): Eukaryota > Viridiplantae > Streptophyta > Magnoliopsida > Arecales > Arecaceae > Elaeis > Elaeis guineensis. Next base: position 499,633 of record NC_026002.2, read on the forward strand.
GATGAGTTCAACTGTATCTTTTTTTATGGTGGGCCAATAATATCTCGTCGCAAGACTTTATAAGCTAGAGACTTGTCCTCCAAGTGATTTTCGCAAATTTCTTCGTATACTTCTCTAAGTGCATAGTCGCATCTGTAGGTCCCAAATACTTCAACAAGGAGAGAGAGAAGGACCTTTTGTATAGATGATCATTTATTATCACATATTAAGAGGCTGTCCATCGGAGTGTTTAGCCTCTAAGGAATCCACAGGAAGGATCCCATCAGTCAGGTATTGGACGATCGGATCCATCCAACTCGATTCGATAGTAAGCTGTAATACTTTCTTGACTTTGTCAATGCTCGACTGCTCGAGACATTCAACAAATATTCGACTCAATGAGTTGAAAGCAGTAATAGTGAGTCTGAAAGTATGTCAGTCCGAGCATTCTCGATTCTGGGGATGTGAAAGATCTCAAAGTGTTTCAAGCTCGTCGTAACATCTTTCACCTTTTGAAGGTACTTCATCATAGTAGGATCTCGAGCTTCAAATTCATCCTTGACTTATCCAGCAATCAGTTGTGAGTTGGTGAAGACCATCAAACTGTCAATCTCGAGCTCTTGGCTATCTTCAAGTCGGCCAAAAGTGTTTCATATTCGGCTTGATTATTTGAGATTTTAAAATTAAACCGAAGGGCATATTCGGTGACTACTCCTTTGAAATTTATGAGTATCAGTTGGCTCCACTATCCTATGCATTAGATGCTCCATCAATATGCACACCCAGATCGACTTTAGATCGGGTCGGAGTCGTATCCTCTTTTATTGTGTTGTCATCTATGTCTTCTGGCTTATTGTCGAATATGGTACATTCAGCAACAAAATCAATTAGGACTTATGCCTTCATGGACGGTCGTAGGCGATATTGAATGTCGAATTCACCAAGCTTTACTGCCCACTTTGCCATCCGATCTAACGTGTCAGATCGATATAAGATCACCTTCAGTGATTGATCTGTCAAAACTATAATTTGATGGGCTTAAAAGTACGGACGAAATCGTCATGCTGATATAATCAGGACGTAGATCATTTTTTCTGCCATTGAGTATCGAACTTCGGTATTGTGAAGCACTTTGTTGGTGTAGTAGATTGGTCGATAAATTCATTTCTCATCCTCCTGGACGAGCACCAACTAACTGCTTCTACTGAAGTTGCCAAATAGAGATACAATGTCTCTCCAATCCTTGGTTTTGTGAGCAAAGGTGGAGAAGCTAAGTATTGCTTTAAGTTTCGAAGGATTATCGACATTCATCTGGCCATAAGAAATTCTTCATCTGCCGTAAAGTTTTGAAGAATGACAAGCATCTCTCGTTGATCTAGAAATAAATCGATGAGTGCGGCAATCTTTTATTGAGTTGCTGTATCTCTTTCTTTGAACTCGAGTGCTTCATATATATCGATGGCTTTGATCTTTTCAGGATTAGTCTTGATCCCTCATTGTGAAACAAAAAATCTGAAAATTTTCGGAGTTACTCCAAATGCACATTTGATCGGATTTAATTTCATCTGATGCCATCGGAGTGTACTGAAAATTTTCTCCAGGTCCTGAACATGATCTGAAGTTTGGAGACTCTTCACCAGCATGTCGTCCACATATACTTCCATATTTGTCCGATCTGCATCTTGAAGATCTTGTTGACAAGTCGTTGATAGGTAGCGTCGGTATTTTTCAGACCGAAAAGCATTACTTTGTAGCAGTATATGCCTTTGTTGGTCACAAAATCGTGTGCTCCTCATCTTCTGGTGCCATACGGATTTGGTTATATCAGCAAAGCATCCATAAAACTCAAAATCGTGGCTAAAGTCGCATTGATCAATTGGTCAATCTTTGGCAAAGGAAAGCTATCTTTCGGACAGGCTATATTCAGATCAGTATGTCGATGCAGATTCTCTACTTTCCATTAGCTTTTCTACCATTACCATATTGGCAAGCCAGTCAGAATATGTAGCCTCTCTGATGAAGCCTGGTGCAAAGAGTTTGTTGACTTCTTCATTAATGATTTTTATCTTTCAGAAGCAAAAGGCCGTTTCTTCTATCTCACCGACTTAATATTTGGATTGATGTTAAGTCGGTGAGTTATTATTTCTAAAAGAATTTCGGACATGTCGGTGGCCGATCAAGCAAAAATATCGGTATTGGCCCTGAGCAATTTTTTTAGTTGTTGCCGCTCTGAGTCGGACAATTGTGATCCAATTCGGACCATTTTCTCGGATCTTCTTCTTTTAATGGGATGCAAAATCAGTTGTTTAGCCGGTTCACTCTCTTCTGATTTTTCTTTGCTAATTTGTCAACAGACAAAGAGTTTCAGGCTTGTTATTTTGAGTAGAGACAATGAAGCAACATTGAGCGAGTTGTTGATCTCCACGCATTTTTTCGACTCCATGTCTTGTTGGGAATCAGACTAACAGATGGTATGTTGAAACTACTGCTCTAGGGCATTAAGCCCGGCTCGTCCGCCAATATTAGCACGGATCGTACGGAAATGTAACTTTCACTCACATTTTTTTCCACCAAGAACGTTTTATGAAACTCTTTGTCAGATTTTTACTGTCCAATAACCAATTTTTCCCGAGGTAAGGAATAACTAGTTACACCAAAAGATGCATCAATACAGCTGATTTTCATTTGGGTTGTAGATGTAACCAACCCGTATTAAGGATATAGCAGAAAGAAAATTTTTAATTTTTTTTGAGTTCTTTATAAATAGGTTTAAAAAAAGATTATTTTCAAAATTCATCGCCATGGTTATTCAATATACAAGAATTTCGAAACCACACTTGAAGAAAAAAACCTAGGGCGTAGCGCTCAAATTATTGGCCCAATACTGGATGTCATTTTTCTCCGAGGAATGGGCCAACCGGCCATTTCTCAAGAACAATAGCTAAGGGCCTGATACTACCACTTGGATCTGGAACCTACATGCTGATGCTCACGATTTCAATAGTCATACCAGTGATTTGGAGGAGATCTCCCAAAAGTATTTATTGCTCATTTTGGTCAACTCTTCATTATCTTTCTTTGGGGGCAAAATTTTAGTCACGTCACGTAGGTTTAATCCTTTACTCTCAATAGTATATTTGAGAAGGAATATATTGAACTTTTGGATTTGAAAAATGTCATTTCAAAAATTTTGCCTAGACAAGATATGCCCTATTTGCAAGATGGGACTCGATAAATTTAGTAGATCCTTTTAGAAGGCCCTCCAATAACTATAGATCGAACCTATCCAATTTTTACAGTACGATGGTTGGCTGTTCACGGAAAGATTTTTATAGGATCCTATCTACAAAATTTTCACTCTATTGCGGGTCGACGCTCTTCCCCTTCTTCAAACTCCTATTCGTAACAAGAAAATTTCAGGATAACAAACATTATCTAGAATTTTTCTTAGATCCCGATGAAAAAAATTGGATCACTTCTTATGGATTCGTTGAGAATGATTCTGATCTAGTTCATGGCCTATTAGAAGTAGAAAGTGCTCTGATGGGATCCTTACGGACTGATGGGGCTCGAACCCACAGCTTCCGCCATATGAGGTGAAAATCTCATGTACGGTTCTGTAGAGAAGATCCATCGACCTGAGATGAAGAGAAAGGCTATCTATTTTCTTTAGGATCGACTTAACTTCTTCTATTTTGACCCGAACTGAAGGACTGCTTTACCTTTCCTGTTGAATTGAATCATTAATCTAAAATGCAAATGCTCGCTTTCAAAGGCAAAGGTTGGAATCGAAGTAAACTTTCCACAATACCTAGATTTAGTCAGATTCAATTTGAGAGATTTTGTAGATTCATTAATCAGGGCTTGACAGAAGAATTTCATAAATTTTTGGGTTATGAATGACTGACTTTTTCAATCCTTTCGACCAATGAAGAGAAAGAATCAATTTTTTTTTATCCATATTTTTCTCATTCATTCTGATTTTTCTAACGATCTAGATTAATGATACTTAATTAAGCTGAAGGTACCCGAACTACCATGAATGTTATGAAAACAGTGCTCTGTTGTGGTTCGGTCCCAGCGATTAAGGGGAGAGAGATTTCTCCTTCTACTGTGACAGCATCTCCTATGAAGCCGACCAATGGTGTTGAGACTCTTCTGAGTCGATCATTCGGTAGTTGCATTCAGAAGAAAGTCGAATAAAATAAAATATCAGTCGAGCTTTCATTATCTCCAAGGATTCTTTTTACATCATAGTTTGCTATTGTTGCTAAAACAACAACAGCATCATCATGAGGAGTTTGAATTCTCCGAACATCTTCTTTCAAAAAAGTGATTACATTATCGAGTCGTCATCGTTTGCCGACTCATATTCGAAGTTGCCCCTCTGTCCAGTCATTCGGAGATCATGTTGATCACCCCCGCGGTCGGTTGATTATTTACAGCCTCTTCAGTTTGCAGTTGAGGTCGTCGATCAGTAGGAGGTTGAGTCGGTGGATCTCTCCGATATTTGCCGAGGTAGCCTCATCGAATCAAGACTTTTATTTTATCCCTGAGCTAATGCATTGTTCGGTATCGTGACCGTGATCACGATAGAACCAATAATATTTTTTTCGATCGTGGTTCCTCGGCAATGCCTTTATCGGTGGGGGGTGTCGTAGATATTCTGCTCTTTCGATCTCCATGAAGATCTACGCACGATGAGCGAAAAGAAGAGTATAGGAGTTATACCTACCGTAACTCGGCCTTGGACTCTGTCATCGGGTTGAAGCTCGCTTATTGGATGGTGGCCGACTTGATTCGGTCGGAGCTTCTTCCTTCTTTTGCTTCTTCTTCTTCTGACTTTTGCCTTCTGTCTGGCACCGGTCAGAAGCTCCTTCATCTGCGCACATATATTTGTATGCATGCTCCAGAAGTTCAGCATAAGTCCAAGGGAGAGTTTTGTCCAAAGAATATATAAATCGAGATCTCCTCAGACTCTTTTCATGGTCGAGATAGCCATATTTTCATTGAAGTCTTTGACCTCAAGCGTGGCCGTATTAAAGTGAGCTATGAAATCTGAAGTATTTCAGTCTCTCCTGTTTAATCGAGAAGAGACTATCAGAAGTGCGTGACGGCCTTGACTGGTACTGAAGTGAGCCACGAAAGAATGTTCTAACTGTCCAAAAGAATATATGCTTTCCGACTGAAGCCCGGAGTACCAAGCTCGAGCAGCTTTCTGAAGGGTTGTCGGGAAGCCGATGCATAAGAGGACGTCGGTGGCCCCTGAATTTCATGAGAACTTTGTAGCTCTCAAGATGGTCGATTGGGTCGGTGGATCCATCATATGGCTCCACTTGGGGTTGGTCGGAGATGGGATCGGTTGGTCCAAGATGTGCCGAAAAAGCGGCTGGGCGGTGTGGAAGTCGTAGTCATTGGAGGACTTCCGATCTTTCACTTGAAGCTGAGCAAGTTGGCGATTGATCTCTTGAAATTTATGTTCATAATCATCAAGTCACCGTTGGAAAACTCTGGGGGTGGAACCTCCCGATGAGTTAGAGGGGAAGCAAACGGTGTTCGCGGTCGCTTTCCCTTCCTTGCTCGATCCAACTGAGAAGGAGAGGGACGCCGTGAATGGTGGGTGGCATATCGAGAATCGCGAGTGCCGTAGCTCGTCCGATGAGAGACCGAGATGGTCGTTATGGTGAAAGAGACTGTGATTGCCGTGGATGACGGCGGCTGTGCCTGGATGGCACCGATTGCGCCATCGGTTGCTCCGTCGGTGGCTTTGGTGCTGAGTCTGCTGCTGCTGGAGGTTTCTGACTGCCTCCGTAAGAACATCATCTGCTGTATGAGTGCAGCGATCTGGACATCCGTGGTGACCACAGGACGTGAGGAACTAGGCTTTGCTACTGGAGGAGGGGGAGGAATCTCTTCCCGACGGGAAGAGTGTCTCGCCGATCTGGTTGCAGTTGAATGTTGGGCTCTAGTTTTCACCATGATAAATATTGTCTCTCTTCCCCCCTATTTGGCGCGTCAATCTGTTGCGGCCAACTCCCATCGTCTATCATCGGAATGAACACCTGCAAGACAACATCTGCACTGATCGGATTTGTGTCTGACAGAGACCCTCCGATGCTGAAGTTAGAGAGGAAGTTGGTGAACAGTAGATGTCAATATTCAAAGGAGGAGAGTTCTGGCCAGAAGTGGCTTACCAGCCTTATTTTTCTTACTCTCTTTTATAAATGAGGTTCTTGTAACCGTCATACGTGGTCCGGTTTTATGGCACTAAATCATCAGGCCATAATCACGTAGTGGGTCATTAATTTTTCAATTATAACGTCGTGAGTGCGGTCGGTAACCGTTTTGATGGTTAAGGCATATTGAGCAGATTAGCCGACTGTATGTCGGTAGTAGGCACGATCGTCAGTTGATGATTCTGCTGTATCGTCGGTCACTGGTCATAAGTCAGTGATATTTGTTCAATCGATTGATAAAGAGTCGGAGTCGCAGTTCGGTCGATGTTTCATCGAAGTTGTGCGTTCAATCGGTAGGCTATTGCCGAGTCGGAGTCGATCATCGGAGTCATACGTTCGGTCGATCGGCTATTGCCGAGTCAGAGTCGTGGAGACCAAAATCGAGGTCAATGGGTTTACCCCAACAGGTCGTATAATGCATTATATTATGATTATTAAAAATTTTAAATGATGATAATTTTTTTAATTATAATAGATTTAAGTTAACATAAACAAAAAGTATTATGAGATATTTAATTATTGATTCGGTGATTAATCAAAATTTTTATAATTTAAAGATATAGTAAATTTATGATTGAATCAATTACTATTATAGATATTGTGCATAGGTGTTATATATATATATTTTATTATTTATTATAATTATTTTTAAATCTACAAAAATCGGTATAATTATATGTTATCACATTACTGATTCTATGATTTATTCTAATTACAAGTATGGATTTTAATTAAAATATCATCAAAAGTTATATTGTAAGAGATCGTCGCTAAAATAGGACTTAAGGCGTTAGAGGTTCGGATTGGTGATTTGTTGAGGGTCTGTGTGGAAACTATTTTGGAGTATGGTCAGGAATAAAAGGATGATTCATTTGAGCATGCTAAGATATGGGAGCGTATAGCGAGGGAGCAGAGTGAACCTTGAGAAAGTGTTGCACTGCTTGCAATAAATACTCTTAAAGATCATTTTAATTTTGAAATTGAGGATTTTTACTATGTTGATAAAAATTATTATAAATATTTATATGAGAAATTAATCTTGTAATGATGATCTTGAGCCCAGACATAGAAAATTGCAGAGGAACTATGATTTATCTGTTGAAAGATACAGACAGCTAAAGAGTGATTATGATGCGCTACAAGAGAAGGTGAAAAAATATTGGAAATATTTTAGTTTGGATGCTGAATCATTGGTCGGTGAAAACTCTGTGATTGTGTCTGTCTCCTGTGATTTGGACCTCGCCTCATCTTTTGGTCCACGTACTCTCCAGTTGGCAAAGAAAGCTATTATTTTTCTTCCTTATCTTGGAATATGAACACCTTATGATGTATGTTAAAACTTCAGATGTAATCTTGACTATATTTTGTTTATAATGGAACATCATGTTATCAATGTCTTTTTTTACATATACATCCAGCATTATCCTAGCATTATTATGGTTGATTGTATTGATTTTTTTTCTTGATATCAATAATAATAATAATAAAAAGGTGATAAGATGGAAATAACTCTGCGAGTATCTCTTCTGGATCTAAAAAGTATTGTGTTTTTTTTTTTCAAGTACCGGGCGTGAAACAACTCTGGAAAAAAAATGATGTTTGCGTAAGTCTACAACACACGATTGCATGTTGCCTTTTCAAATACAATGGAAAGCGGAGATGAACGAATCCAATCCAAACTTCGCTACCGCACATTTCCAGACAACAACTCAAAACCGGAGATGGCACGTCACCGAATCCTCCCAAAGTCCGGTCAACGATGGGAACGAGTATTGTCACCAACAAAGCACAAAACAAAAGAACGGGAAACGAGTTTACAAGAAAAAACAAAATGGACGCGAAACGACTTGGGAGCTTTTCCCTCGTTTTTTTTTTTTTTTTCTTCCTGTTTTAGGCGGGCGGTGCTGTGCATCAGTCTTTTGCGTGGCCGCGTAGGCGAACGCAATAACTTTTTCTCTCGCCCGATCTCCTCACCGCCCTACCGTCCTCCACTTCTTCCCCAGTGCTTCGACTTTCTCTTCCTCCCCGCCGCCCACGCCGCCCCCGCCGGCCATCGCCGCCCCCGCCGGAGTCCTATATCTCGTCGACGGCATCGCGGTGAAGGTCCTCAACCTCTCCTCCGCAGCCGCCGATCTCGACGTGGACACCCACCAGCGCCGGTTCCTCCGTCTTCGCCGGGAATCATCCCCAGAGTCAGTCGTCTCCCCTTTCTTTCCTTTTCTCTCGATTCGGTCTGAAATAGCAAGTAAAATGGTTAATTTTGCGTTGAATGCGGTAACGGTTGTGCTTGAATTTTAGTGTAACAATTAGGTTTTATTCTTTAACGAATTAGGGTTTCTGGGTTGCTTTCGGTTTCTGAAAATTAGGGTTTATGTTTAGTGTATTTATCCCCGTCATCATTATCCACCATTTCTGATAACATTTTTGTTCTCTTGGATTGGAAATAAAAGAAGCAGCCTTCGTGTTATCTCTTATTATAACCAATTGGTTAAGCTCCCTTCAAGAAACAAGTTGTATAATAGTAGTAAGGGGCAGCCAACCTCCATGACGTTTGTGTTTAGTCTGGTACTTTACTGGGATGGGGCTTCTTGGGTTAGTAAACTGGCACAAACAGAGCCCCTTAACATCTTAATTCATGTCCGTTCAACAACAATTTGTCATATATGGTACGAAACCCCATATTTGAAAGCATTTATGGTTACCTCATTTGGGAACACGTGTGTGAAGATATTTACTTCTGTCAGTTTCCATCAGTTTTGTATGTTTCTGTCTCTTCTTAGTATGTTAATGTCAATGTGACATTTTTGTAAACTAAAAACTTCTCTCACTGAGCAACATTCAAGAGTAACAAACTTTATTACATGTTTAATAATCTATAGTATCTACTAATTTGTATCTGATAAATTTATCTGTCACTAGATTGTTGTAGATGTTTAATTTTGAACCTTTCTTCTTACACATATACTAGAACATAATGTTGTACTTACTTAGCAATGATGTTTTCACTATAACAAATACTAGAGTTGTTCCATACTGTTCTTTAAATTTTTTATGGTTTTCTATCAAACACTTACATAAATTATAATTAACCTATGGCATAAGAGAAAATAACGAACTTTAAAGTATGAAAACAATTGCTGGTATCAATTCATAGATATAGAATGTTTATATGCTTTTAGGCTGTACTTTGAGATGAATTTATTTTTGTAAATGTTTACAATTCCATAGATTAGGGGCAATGCTAATCTTAAAAGAATCATTTATGTTGTTCAGAATTACATTTTTTTATAAAAAAAGTGAGTTGGATAGTAAAGAAAATAAGATCTTATAGAACAACTCAGTCACTAATTGTAGTCTAAACATATTTCACTGCATGGTGCATAAAAGAAGTTGAAATCATTTTTTGGTGAAAAATTCTATAACAACATGACTTATTAAATCAGTATGGGGCACTGTATCAAATTGGGAAAAAAAAAAAAAACAATGTGGGGTTGGCTTTATGAATCCTTCTTCTCTTAATTCCTCTCTTAGGTCCATTCCTCTGAAATATTTAAAAATGTTCCGGTTAACATGTTATAGTGGGAAGAATGCCAAAAGTCCTATTTATTCCCCTTCTTGTATCTATTCAGCATGCATTTTACAATTTGCATTCTCTTCTGATGTATGCTGCATTAATGCAGTGGTTCTCATAGCTTACCAAGCTCCCCTGGACATGATCAATAAGAGTAATAAAATTCTCCATTAATGAATAGAACCTGGATTAGTGTTGCAAATCTCATAGGAATACTTATTTAAATAGAAAAATAGATGATGCAGGATAGGTATAGGTTTAGCTTTAGCCATAATTCAATAACAAGCTTCTGAGATATGGACACTCTTGGATAAATTACAAGCCACTACCTAATTAAGATCAACTCAGTGGGGTGTTCTGATTTTCCAGCAAAAAACTGTTATATGAGATGTCGAGTCATATCATGCCTTTGAATATTCATAGACCACAACATTACCTAGGTTCCTTTTTATTCCTAAAAATAATAAGGTCAATTAGACAAATCACCCTCTTATGAGATGCTAAATATGTGCTTGAACAAGCTTCATAGATGATTTCTTGTTTTTCATACTTAATCTGTGAAATAAGGATTTATGTCCCACTGGAATGGGACAGTATCCTTGGTACTTTACCATTCCTGCTGGATGCCAATCCATTAATGGGTTGGGATGTCTTGCTTGTTGCAAACCACACTACTCAGGACTTGTCAATACCAGACTCCAATCCATACCATGTGCAACCTGATTGGGTTGTTTGATTTTGAAATAAAAAAGCGAAAGAGAGCAATTAGAGGTAAGATTTTCTTCTTCTTTTTTTTTATTTTATTTTTTAAATTTTGGCATAGTTATGGGTCATTCAAGAACCACTTAAACATGGGAAAAACAAAAAATATTTACCAAACTTTATATTGATGAAATGTTGAAAAAAATAAAAATGAAAAAAAATGCATTTTGGTATGATATTGGGATGTAGGACCATTCCTTGAGGTAGGACAATATTGTCCCAGTATCGTGCCACTCCAATGTTTATGGCTTTGTGCTGGCATCCTAAACCTTGCTATGAAATATCAATCATAGTTAAATGCAATATTTCTGTGGACTTTGTCATATTGGTCATCGTACATAATTTATGTAATTCAAACCCCTCCCATCTCCTTGAAGAACACAAAAGAGGGCAATAAGGAGAAAGTTCACATAAAAAAAATGTTATGTGCATGCCATGAGCTCGCCATCCAAGAAGGAGAACAATTACTCCATAAACTAAAAGAAAAATCAAACAATTCAACAAAAACAAGCGTTCTTTTCTTAACACAAATTATTGCAAACACAAGAAGACTACAATTAATACATGAATGCTAATCTAAGAAAATTTAAATCCCATCCTATATACTAGAAAAGGACTGAGAAATTATAGTAGAATTCAAATAACCTAACTGTTCCCTTCGCATAAAATCTAGCACTGCCATCATAACAATAATAGGCTTTAGTCAGCGAAGGAAGATCCCAAAACCTCATTTTTATCTAAATTCAACCTCAACCTACCAAAATAAAACTCAAATGGCCCAATTGTCCTATTCCAACCAAAAATTTCAGAATCACAGGTAAAGAATCCTCGCCCATAAACATTGCAAGTAAAATGACACCTCCCAGTTAAAGATTAGAAGCCCAAAAACTTCATATCTGCATGACGTGTATAACTCTTATCCTTCCAAAACCACAAAAAGAGAGAATTTCATGCAAAAGTTACATGCACATATATTATAAATTCGTAAAACGATGCATAAATGACAGATGGGTTAATTGGAAGGAGAATTACTAATCTTTTTTTTCCTCAAGAAAGAGAGAGAAAAGATAATATACTTGATGGAAGAAGAGTGAGATGATGGGGTTTGGGGGAAGGAAGACAAGAAAGAAGAGGTATAAGAGAGCATGTGGGTCATTTAAGAGGAACAAGGCTGTCTTTTTTCTTCCTCTTCGAACAACTGGCTCTAAATCTAAAGAATGTTTACAATGAACCTAAATGACATATTAGAATTCCATAGATGTCAAGCCTGCTATCAAGAAGGCTAAGTTCAGCCATTGGAACACTCCAATTACTGGACTGCATTAAAAAGAATTCTATGTGCTAATGTTGCATTGTATAGGGCCCCTTGTTGAGGGTGAGAAAATGGGTATTTTCTTGCTTTTTCTCACCTTATTCAACTTGATTAGTTTACCTAGGATTTATATATTGTGACCATGGATTGTTGGTGATTCTCATGTGCTGCTCCATGCTAGTCAACTTGGTTGTAGTGAGAAAATTAAGGGGTAAAAGTATCACTACTCTTCGGCTCTAGAAAGTGGACATCATACAAAATAAAGTCCATGTAAAGACTAGGAAGCATGGCAATCAATGTGGGTTATGATACAACACATTATGAATATGTAAAATATGACAAATCTTGAAAAAATATTGAAAATCAGACCAAGCACCCACAAATATTCTGATGGTGAGGCATAAACCCTAGCTTTGATTCTAGGGACAAACTCTAGATCCGTAGATCCAACACCAAATGAGGTGAATTAAACATAAAAATCCACAATATTTGATGGCAAGGCATATGAAAAATCGTTGATTAGGGACAAGCCCTTGAGGGGATTCCATGGACAAAGTACTCACCTTGGGTGTAAAAAAGTAAGGATAGAAGCATAATGGCGGAGGAACAAGGGGGAGAACTAGTGAGTACCATTGTCCATTAGTGCTGATTGTTGCCAGCTCTCATGCGATCCAATTGAAGCCTTGGCACCAAAGGGATACAGCCCAAGTCCAATCAGGATCGAGGATTGAGGTGCCAAACAGTGGAACTCATCAGAAAGATTGGCATTGAAGGAGATGCATATGGGAGAGGGAGGGGACATTGAGCATTTCAAACACTGAGAAGAAGGCAGTAAGTGTAATCCTTGAGGAAAAAAGGGGAAAGATAAAGTGAGGTCAAAATGGGTGAAGTCCTACTCCCTTAATTAATTCTCACTTTCATTGATTTCGGCTCCCAAGGGAGACGGTCACTTTCAGACCAAAATAGCTTTAAAAGCTGGGAGTGGGGTGAAAGTGAGAACCGGGATAAGAATCACTTTTGAAGTGGACGGCATGCCAAATGGTTGGATTGGACTTAGTCCACATCAGAAAAGTAATTCGGTCACTTTCTCTCCTAACCAAACATGCCCTTAGTGAAAGCATCCAATTTGGTCTCGAAAAGACCGATGTTCTACTTTTGTGGCTTAAGACAAAACTTCAAATTTCTAATAACATTAACTTGTGTTAGATACATCTTTGTTGTATATGTATTTTAGAAGTCAGATGTGCATTTTGAATCATTTCTAAAGTGACTTGTATGTGCAAGCTTAAACCATATATTGAACTGTTTATATGGAAATTGACTGAATTATCTTAAATGCATTTAGGAAGTGAAAGAACTGGCATATAGATTACTTGAAAATCAAGAGAAAGGTATAATAGTTCTCAGACATAATCATAGAAGATTATTTCTATTGTATTCAAGAAATAACTGTTATTTATGAATCCTTAACTTGACCTTGTTTGGCATAAATGAGTTTCACATACCTGTGCTTTAATTTTTTTCACCTCACAATTATCTCCATCATATCCTAGAATTTTTCCCAATGTATCACCTCACCATTCTCTATGCTTTACAACCATTGTAACTAAAAGCAGCTTATTCAGTTCTGTTTTGTTACAACTAGCATCTCTTTTTTTCGTAACCCCTCCAAACAATTTTGTACCTCATGATAAAGCTCATAATGATGCATTGATTAGAATGTTAGGGGAGTAAAGACAGCTTAAACAAACAAAAGGAATATGGATGCTCGTGATGGATGTGTGTGAAAATGAGCAGAATAGAGTAATATATGGGTGAGATCTGGAGGCATATGCGTTTCTGGCTTGCACTAGTTAAGGACATAGTCATGGAAATTAATCAAGGTTGTATGGGCATGTGAATCGGCATTTCGAGGAAGCCTCTTCAATTTCCAACGAACCTTTACAGGGAAAAGGAGAGGAAGGCAGCATGGATGAAAGTTGTGGAGGGTTGGAAAAGCTTGCAGTAACACTGGAGATAAATATGAATGGTTGGAGAATGAAGATTTGCAAATCTCACCCTGAATAACTGGGATAAGGTTTAGTTGTGATGATAGGTAAAGGAATGCATAGTTGAGAAAGCTTTTACCTTTATGCTTTTGATCCTGAAGCTGTTCATAGCATTCACATGTCCAGATTATTTTTCCTCTCATTATGTGAGTTCACCTAGACAAACATAGGCTCCATAAGGAGGGTACTGGATTTCTGTTTTCATTATCTTGGGCACTTGATTCAATATAGTAGGCAATACATTAAGCTGGTTTCAAGTATCCACATTTGGAAAAAAAAAATTGCAGCCAATGAATGTTGAGCCTGCATACAATATTGAATTTAAAATGAGGCATTGAGTTTTTAGACATGGTTGGTCTACCTGACAATTTGACGTTCACCCGGGTTACCTCACATTTGTCATTGACATTAGAACATGACATAAGAACTGCTAAAAGTAGAAAATATAATTCCCCATCTACTTTGCTGCTTTATGGTCATAACGACCTTGAACTTCCTTGCCATTATTTAGTTTAATTCTTCCATTATTTCCTCTAGTTACTACCATTATCAATCCCTAGGAACTGCACTTGTTCTTGAGTTTCCCTTCATTATATATTTTTTTAAAAAAAAATACTTCTTTACTTATTTTATTTACTCTTTTACTTATTTTATTTCTCTTACACAATGTTGCATCAACAAGGTAGCTGAAGTGACAATTTTTCAATGAACTTTCTGGGCAGATCCAAAGCCACAACCTGGATATTTCTGACAGATGTGGTGCTTCTCTCAGCATCTATAGGAAGCACATCAAGTAGCATTTAAATCTAGAAGTTGTTCAATGGGCACATACAAGCAGTCTGTTGGTCCTTTCTTTGATACCCTCAAGATGGAGAGAGTTAGAACAATCTTGACTCACACATACCCTTATCCACATCAGCATTCAAGACATGCCATGACCGCCGTAATAGTGGGATGCCTTTTCTTCATCTCATCTGATAACATGCATACTCTCATTCAAAAATTGGACAAAAATATCAAATGGTGGTCCATGTATATCTGCTTGATTGGGTTTTTCTATTTCTTCTCTTCTCCATTTATTAGGAAGACCATTAAACCAAGTTATTCAAACTTCAGTCGTTGGTATGTATTGCTCCTCTTTTAGTATTTGGAAATTGCTTTTTTGCTTTTTGGGTTAATGTTTTGGGAGTTATTTGTGGATGGCATGTTTCCTGGAATGTATTCGATACTCTAAAAGTATAAAAAAATATAGTTTTTACGATTGGAAAGGCAAAAAATCTTATTGGCCTTCTAATTTGATTATGCTGCAGGTATGTTGCTTGGATCTTTGTAGCAGCCTTATATCATCTTCCCAGTTTTCAGTCAATGGGAGTGGATTTGAGGATGAATCTTTCTCTATTCATTACAATATATATTTCATCTGTCCTTTTTCTTACTGTTTTCCATGTCATGTTTCTTGGCCTTTGGTATGTGGGCCTTGTTTCTCGTTTGGCGAAAAAGCGACCAGAAATTCTAGCTATTATCCAAAATTGTGCTGTGAGTGCTTTACAAATTTTGATATGGCAACTGGTTGATCTTCTATGGCTACTTTTCTTCCTTCTTCATGCAAGGTGGTCCGCTTGATGTTGCTCCTTTCTGCTTATAATGCAGGTTATAAGTGTAGCATGCTGTGTATTTTATAGTCACTGTGGTAACCGTGCTATTGTAAGAGAGAAATCCTTTGATCGGAGACACTCAAATTGGTTTTCCTTCTCATTTTGGAAGAAGCAAGACAGAAACACTTGGATATCCAAGTTTCTCCGTATGCATGAATTTAAGGACCAGATCTGTTCATCTTGGTTTGCTCCAGTTGGTTCTGCTAGTGATTATCCATTTTTTTCTAAATGGGTCATTTATGGAGAGGTATGGTATCAAAATTTCTTGTGTTTTGTCATTTTAATTGTCTAAACCTCACTTATTGTAGACCACTTGTTTCATTGTTCTAACCATTTGTTTTTCCAGATAGCCTGTAGCGGATCATGTGGTGGTCTTTCGGATGAAATATCCCCCATATATTCATTGTGGGCAACTTTTATGGGCCTTTACATTGCAAATTATGTGGTCGAGCGTTCCACCGGGTATGCATTAATTTGAGCTTAAATCCTGGGTTGTGCTGTAGAGAATAACTTTGTTATTTACACTTGGAAATGCCTAAAAGAATGGGAGCTGGTTATTTTAGTAGATAATGTCTAGGATGGTGACAATGTAGAAGGTTACCATTGTTTTCAAGGCCATCGTGCTTAAAGAATGTACAACTAACATTTATGCAACAATCCTTTTCCTTTATGCCAATAACAATTTGTTTCTTAAGATTTATTAGGCAAACTTTTCCTGCTAAGTTCTCTTTATGTGAAACTTACAGATGGGCTCTTACGCACCCTCTCTCAATATCAGAATATGAGAAGCTAAAGAAACAAATGAAACCTGATTTCTTGGATATGGTTCCATGGTATTCAGGGTAGGTTGTTGTCGGCTATCTGAATTTTTGATTTTTAGAATAAGGTCAGGAGTTCAAAATGGTGCTAACGGTTTATGGTTACATTTGATAGGACATCCACGGATTTATTTAAGACAGTGTTTGATCTCATGGTATCTGTCACTTTGTTTGTTGGGCGGTTTGACATGCGTATGATGCAGGTATTCATGTTTTTTTTTTTTTTTTTGAATATTGGTGTGGATCTTGTGAGACTAATGCACCCTCAGTTCTCACCAGAAATTCTGCTTGTATGATATCTTAATCTATGTAACTAATCATGCTGCATTGGGCTGTATTCTTGTAAGAGAACATGTATATCCATCCTGAAATTTATCATCCATCTTTTTTTCCCCTGTTCATGCTGGTTGAAATTTTGGACTTAGTTTCTGAAGTTGTATTCTGCTTTTCCATTTGTTTGCACCGTTGTATCTGGAGTTTAGTTGATCAGTATGTGATAATATCAAATGGAGTCCCCCCTCCTTTTCCTTCCTTTTCGATATAATTCTATAGTTTTTTATGATACGGCAATTTTGTTATCAAGAGTGAAGTCATGCTGCCTCGAGTTTCTTCTGAATTGACTTTATTTAAATTTTCGATTCATTCTTCATTAACCAGGCTGCTATGAACAAGGTTCCAGATGAAGCTAAAAATGCTGATATTTTCTATGATCATTTTAGCAAAAGAGACGATCTTTGGTTTGATTTCGTTGCAGACACTGGTGATGGTGGAAATTCAACCTATGCAGTGGCTCGTCTATTGGCCCAACCTTCACTACAAATTAGATCTAATGGCTCTATGCATACCCTTCCACGTGGAGACCTGCTGCTTATTGGAGGAGATCTCGCGTATGATATCCCAGTAATCTTGTGATTTTCTAGAAAAATTTGATATGCAGTCTTGAGAATTTATTTCTTTGTTTTTCCAGATTAAGTTTGTCTTTTTTTTTTTTTAAAGGCAATCATGCTAATTATTTGATTCATATATTCCTAATATTTGAAGCTTTTAATTTTTGGTAATTTCCTTCTCTTGTGTTTTTTTCTTGCTTCTATAGATTGTTGGTGTGATTGCATGCACACAACTACACAAGAAGTTGGCCAAGGACAACTCTGTTTGTTCTCCCTCCATTCTCTTTACTGGCGTCTAGGAACTAAACTATAGGTGCCAACTAAAACAATCATGATGCATATTTGTACTCTATCTATAGAATCAGTGGTTCCCTGATGTGCCTATGATTGGCTAAAAAATTAGGAAAACAGCTCACCTATTTACAAGTATGCCATCACTTTAGCCACCCTTTATGCTTGATCCAAAAGAAATTTGTAAATGTCGTCTGTATCCCACCAGCTGTTGAATGCAGTAGATGCCGCATGTAGTCTATCATGAAAGATAATAACTTAAGCTCTTGTATGAGCTATTAGTTGGAAATATCTTTTAGGTAGTTCCATTTATATCCCCTCAGCCAGTCAGATCATTCACTGTTCTGATAGCTGCTCCACAATCAGTTACTATAAATAAATGATAAAATTTAGTGATGTGCCCCAAGTGCATGATAAAGAGAAAATCTGGAACCTCCATGGTGCAATGCCCTAATCAATCTGCCTGGCACCATCCAATATTTTGGTCTCTGGAAGCCCAACAATTGAGAGCAGGCTGAGGCCAGAGTCTGCAGCCTCATTGAAGGATGGTGATGTGATGGGAAGTCTAAATAAGGGCCAGTAAAGTGGTTGGACTGCTGGGATGGTCATAGATCCTATGAGGGAATACGTGTACGTGGATGGATTTAGAGGGCTGGAGATGTGCCGAGTCATATGTGTCCTGGTCTGTGGATGCTTGTATTTTACCATCAAATATGTCGATTTATGTCAAATAAAGAAAAAGGTATGTACAATCTACAAACTTGGTTGCATCAGAACAAATGATAAAAGTAGTTTTCTTTCTAAAATAAGAATTATTTTCTTGGAGGAGAATAAACAAAGGCTGCCAGGAAATCATGAATGCTGTGCGACAAACAAAAAGAAAAAGAGCAGTATTTACTACCACAGTTTGAACTTTAAAGTAATGAATGTCTTAACATCAGATTGTTTTATCAGATGTTTTAACATGGGTGTGAGAAAAAATTCTGACTTCTGTGTTTAGATGGCCTTCACCCTTTTCTTGTTGCTATAGTTTTTTTTTTTTTTTGATATATATTTTTTAAGTGGACTATGAATGGAGTTAATGGCAAATGATGGATCTCCTCTCATACCTTCTTCCTTCTGAGATGGGCTTCATCCTTTTTTGCATTGCTGATTCTTTTTTTTTTTTTTTTGAATTAATCTTTTAAAACTTCTAAAGTCTGTGGATTGAATTAGCTAGTGCCTTCAAATAAATAAGTGCTTTTATGTCTCTGTCAAATGGAATGGGCCACATACTAAATCAGGGGTGCTTGATGATGCAAGAATGATTATATGAACCATTTAGAACCTAAATAATAGCTTCTTTTTAACATTTTGTACATGTATTTTTGCTGCAGAGAAGAGTGGATTACTTAAACAATTGTTTGAAACATGATAAGTCGGTATGTTCATCGACTCAGGTCAACTATCTATTCTACAAGCTAAACTATTTATTCGAGATACATTTTCTGAAATTCCTAAAAATTGATATACCTGCATGGTATGTGCATGAATTCTTAGCAATCAACAAAGCAGTTGTTAACGGAGGTGCTGGATTTGGGAATTTCAAAAGGTTCTAATCAGCTTTGATGGTTGCATCAGCAAGCATTTCTTAAACTTTATGCTTAGCTTTGAAATTATATATACTGAATGTTGTGTATGGTATGGGGCTGGAAAGATTCTATGAAAACTTTTCAGCTAGGACGATGCATGTAGTTAATTTTTAAAGGGGTTTCGGACTGTAAGATTTTTTCTGGATTGTATTATTACTTGTTCTAAGATATTGATTATGGTGCATAAAGGTTTTCGGACTGTAAGATTTTTTGTGGATAGTGTTATTACTTGTTCTAACATATTGATTATGGTGCATAATGTGTATATGTTTTTTTCACTTTTATTGGTGGAGGTTACGTGGATAGATGCCCATCGACAGTTTGATTATTTAGTACATAGTAGGAACCAGTTCTAGCAAGCCTAATTTCCTTAAAAATATGAAATCACAAGTAGATCCCTGTGTGACAACTGTTATTTGCACAGGTATCCTAATCCTTCAGCATTTACATATGAAAGGCGCTTTTTCTGTCCATTTGAATATGCTCTCCAGCCTCCAACCTGGTACAAAGTCGAACATATAGCAGTGAAAAAACCAGAGCTTCCTTATGGTGTATCAGAACTGAGGCGGTATGATGGACCTCAGTGCTTCATCATTCCTGGCAACCATGGTTGGTAGTTACCATACGAAGTTTCTTCAACGAATTATAGAAATAAATATTAGGATACTTCTTGACATAGTTAGCTTTTATTTTTGAAATACAGTTATATTAATACTGGGTATTCATTTTGTATATTTCAAGGATAAGGATATACTCTAATCAGTATCTTTCACAGACTGGTTCGATGGGCTTAACACATTTATGAGGTACATATGTCATAAGAGCTGGTTGGGTGGGTGGTTTCTGCCTCAAAAGAAAGCTACTTTGCTTTGCAACTTCCAAAAGGATGGTGGATATTTGGTCTTGATCAGGCTCTCCATGGTGACATTGATGTGTACCAATTTAAATTTTTTTCAGAACTATGTCAATACAAGGTATATCTTGCTTTTTTTGTCCACTTCATCATGCTTTGCTGAGCTGATAATGCATTTTTGTTATGTTTGAGTGCTTACTGCCCTGTACCATATGGTACTGTACCATACCAGAACCAAACCAAGACTTAGTACAAGGGGCATCCTGAGCCTCAATATACTAGGACTTGGTGCTGGGATGCCGAGTCTCAATATACTAAAACTTGGTGCAGGGATATTGAGTCTCAATATGCTAAACCGACCCCATACTGGGTGTATTGGCACTTACAGGCATGGTACTAGTATAGGGTCCAATACCAATACTGCAAATATATGTTTTTTTGTTGATCATGGCTAGTACACTAACATGAGATGGAATTTGGAAGTCTTTGATATATATATATATATATATATATATATATATATTCCAGAACATAAATTCCAGGTGATGTGGTAGCTTTGGTGGGTGTCTGTTTCCTACTATCTTGAGCGAAAAGTAAGTTTGAGTAATACAGTAATTTTACAGGCAAAACAATGCTGGCCTTGTCCTGTAGAACAGTCTAAATGGGTCTCTGGTTGGGTGTCTGTTTACCTGTCCAGGTAGACTACACTGTCAATTTTTTAGCAAAACATTACAGAAATCTTATTTTTCTGGTGTATGTCTCCGCTTGAAAAGAACAAGGAAAAAATAGAAGTCCTGCATTAGTTTTTAGAGCTTATAACATAGGCTGAAATGAGCTGCACAATTATAGCATTTATTCACAATTATATATTTGCTGCACCATTAATTGATTTTTGAAAATAAAAAGTTTTGAGCTGGTGGAAGATAAATATCCAACTTTGAAAAAAGCCAATGAATTCAATCTTTCGAAAAATTATGTGGCAAAGCCAATATCAATTTCATTTAGCAATGAAAACTGAATTTTGCATGAGACACGACTGCATTGAGAGATCATCAATATGAGGAATAGAGCTTGAAAAGAAAATGTCATGTTCATGACAAAATAACTGGTCAAACATAGCAGTTTAGTGCTTCGTGTTCAACAATATGAATCCCTGTCATTCATTGAAACAAGGTATTTCCTCTTTTAGAGGTCCAAAGTATTTCTTGGTACTCAAAAACATATCCTCAATGGTAACAGTTGATCATTTATGTATCTTGCGTAGAGAATCTGAATAGGCAAAATGACAACCAGATATAAGCTTGGTTGCTTCAAAATGTTAGACTACAGGGTGATGCATGGGTTGACAAATTTGATGGACAATCAGTGGTTGTCTAATATGTAAGAAATCTATGGGGGAATTCAATAGTGGCATTGGAGAATTATAAACTATTATTTGGAATAAAAGTCAATTAGTTAGAATTTAGCAGTCTTACCTACCAGTATGATTGTTCCCTCATATATCTAGTTGAAATGTAATCAACTTGGAACAAATTGTAGCTTTAATCTTGTGGAAAACTCTGAAAGCTTTCTAAGTCCTTTATGTCAAAAGCAAGTGTTAATTGTCAGTAAGGGCGTGGGAATCGTGATAACTTGCCGAAGTAGCGCTGCTCTTCTATGATAAGAAATCAAATGGCTGCTTGTAGTTAGTTAGAGTTTAAGATTCATGTTCAGAAAACTATTAACAAGCCTACAGTTAACTTTAGTTGTCACTGGCAAAAAAGCAAGAAAATACATTTCGGGATTGGTCTTTAGATCAGCTACCTCTATTGAACTTATTAAGAGGGCTCAATCAGAAACTTCTTAAGGGACTGTTTGGTTTATAAGATTACTAAATAAAAATTAAGACACAACAAGAAAGAGTTATACAAAAACATTTGATTGGTTGCTTTCCACAAATTCTGTTTTGTGGCATAAACCTGAACATGAGTTTTATGAGGAAAGGTCTCGCCCTGTTTTTTGTAAAACCCATTTTACAGAGAATCATGTTTTATAATCATCTGCTGTAGAAAACTCACATGCAACCAAACAGCTCCTAAGATTGTGGTGAACTTTTGCCTTAATAAGTGATGCTTAGGTTGCTGAGGTTCTGCTGATTGTTGTTGAGACTAGTACATGATAGCAGGGGTGTGAAATGGGACACAAGCTTTAAATACAATGATGTAGATGAGCAATTGAATTTCTGGTGGATGGGATTGATATTGTACAATACTCACGTGAGGCTTTAAATATGCTACCAAGTTACTTATGAAATAGGAGCTAGGAAGAAGCATGAAAATATGAAATGCATCAAGCCTCCAATGTGGGCCTAATAAATGAACTCACATATTAATTATGTGATCTTAGTGGTATGCACACCACAATAAAAGCATAAAAATAATTTGATGTGCGCTTGATGTGTGGTAATTTAATGTGCATCTGCTGTGCCTGGAGACCTGTGGACTCTGCAGTTGGCTACCGACTTTAGCATGTTGAATAAGGCAGGGTGTTTGGTCTATCCCACATGGTGGTGGCTACAGACTCCTTGCTCATGAGCCTCATTAAGCTTTGCCAAATAAGGTGGGGTGTTTGGTCTATCCATATGTTGCTCTCTTGTCTTTTCTTTTCTTCCTTTTCTGAGTGATTCCCTTTTTCTTTTGTTATCATTTCATTGTCTCAATGAAATGGCTATGCAAGTTGTTGCACTGTTTTTCAAAAAGAGAGAGAGAGAGAGAGAGAGAGGAAGAGAGAAGAGAGAGAGAGAGAAGCGACATGCATACATACATACATGTAGGACTTACGCACAATACTTATTGATAGTACATGAACATTTCTTTTGTTATGTGTTTTGCATTGGCTTGGATGCTAGAATAATTTTCAGAAGCATGTATACTTAAGAGGAGCAAGTATTATCTAACTCATCTAGTTCACTTGCCAATCCTATTGATTAGTTTAATTAGGTGTTGGTTGATATCCTTGGATCAAGGATTAAAGTCCTGGTACTGGTATTTATGTTGGTCTGGAACCGTGTTGTTATGGTTTTACGATGGATCATGGTACCATTAGCAATGAGAATGAAGAGAGAAAAATAAAAGCAAATGCCCTGGGATGCCAGATCATTCCCAGTTGAGGAAGAAAGAGGAAGAACAAGAAGGTCCAATGATAGGAGAAAATAATTATCTAGAAAACTAAGGCTTTATAGATAAGCAATTCAATTATCAGACAAATACAAAAATGAAAAATGAACAGAAGGGAGCAGAAAGAAGAAATGAGGGATGGATAAGAGGAGAATTAATAGAGAAATATCTAAGAAAGGAGACTTCTTTTGTAAAAGTCATCAAATGTACAACACATGTACAACTCAAGATTCCTGTGCCTTTTCACCTGGCATGTTCATGGGACTCAAAACTCTGGTAAGAATTAAGAATACATTCCCAACAAATTGCATCCCTAGGTAGTCTTGCTTTTTTCATAGTTAGAATGATATCGATGAAAATAACCTTATATTTGAATGTTCTAAACACCTACTAATCATATTTCAAAAAAATATAAACCAAACATACATGGAAATCAGTAAAAATCTAATATATGCCACATCTGAACCCTAATTACATTCATCCAGGACTTGTTTACACTCGGAAAAAGGTTAAATGAGGGATGAAGGCTATATATGACGTATTGAGTGTGTCAATCTCTGTGGCAGAAGTAATAAGTAAGATCGATGTCTGAAGTGTCAATATTGGCATCACATTGGTACCTCACCTATAGACTGATGGTGTACCATACCACTGCTAGGAATCCTCGATATATAATCTTTCTCAGTAAAATCTAGAGAACTTTTTATATATTTTTAACCTTGCTAGGAATGGTGACCTCTAAGGTGCAAATAGGAGAAATTATTATTATTATGTTTTGGTTGATGGTTTACTCTTTTTACTGCCAGTATGATATGGAAGGTGTGCTTTCTTGAGTCCACATTATTTTGTAAGTTATGTAGTTTTTCTTATTTATCATGTTAATGTGTAAATGATAGTTATCTGGAAATTCGTTGCATGGGAAATTTATTTTTTTAAAAAAATCTATGATGGAATGCTTTTTTCATCAACATTTTCCCTGTTATAGTTTGGTTTTTATGCTCAGTTACTTCAATCTTAAAAATGACACAAATAACTACAGTCAAATCTGTTGATATGACTGATTTGCACTTTATTCTATCTCTTGTAATATTTATTAAAAGTTTTCTTCTGAGATGAGGAATGAGATTTCATCCAAAATGATATTTCCAAACCTTAACAAATTTTCAAAAAGATTTGCAGGTTGGAGAAAATGACTCTGTCATTGTCATGACACATGAACCAAGTTGGCTTCTTGATTGGTACTGGAATGACAACACTGGTAAAAATGTTGCTCATTTAATACATGATTACCTGAAGGGAAGATGCAAGCTTCGCATGGCTGGGGATTTGCACCATTACATGCGCCATTCTTATGTTCCATCAGATAAACCTGTTTATGTACAACATTTACTTGTGAATGGCTGTGGTGGGGCATTTTTACATCCTACACATGTCTTCAGAAATTTCAACAATTTTTATGGAAATTCATATGAGAGCAAGGCTACTTATCCTTCTTATGATGATTCTAGTAGGGTAAGATGGATTATTTTCGCCTTCTTTTAGGCTTTAGCCTTGTTAACATCAAGTAGGCTTGTTGGCTGTAGTCATAGTCTTTTGCTCATTTCAGCTGATTGATTATTGCTTCCTATAAATTTTGTTATATTTCCTTTTCTTTCTCAGTGCTTTATCTCATGAATTTTCTGGAAAATAAACTTTTTTACAGATTGCCTTGGGTAATATTTTGAAGTTTCGAAGGAAGAACTGGCAATTTGACTTTATAGGTGGAATCATATACTTCATATTGGTGTTTTCTATGTTTCCGCAGGTGATTTATATATTTATATATTTTAATTATTCTAGTCTTTTTCCTGTTATACATGACATTACTAAATTGTTTTTCCCAAAACTTTTGTCATATATTAGGTGAACTTGGTTGACTGAATTTAACCTGGCTAAGAGATATAATTAAAATGGCTGAAGATATCTGACAATTTTGCCTCAAGTTTAAGATTACATATCTCACTCATAAGAAGCAGGATTCTATGACATTAGTTGTTCTGATTGTGATTCTATTAGAAATTTAGAATTGATGTAGTTCTCTCTGATGACACGATACTGTTTATAGCATCAATTTATCATGATTTTAAGTTGCTTGGCAAAATGCTTTATTCAGGAAGAGGTTGACAGAGCCCAAAAGGATGAGTCTGAGTTTTACCTTCAGGATGTCCTCTGCTGCCAGGTCAATGGTAGTGTTAGCTTCATAAAGTTCAAACATTCTTTATGCTAGAATTTCAGGTGTAGCATGTAAACGTATCCAAAGCTCACCCATATGACTTGCTCATGGGCGTGAAAGGCCAAAAACAGCGTGTTCTGTGGAGGATGAAGGATTGTGGTAGTGGTCAAGTTGAAGGGTCTAACTCATGGGAATGCATAAGGATACATAGTTGAATGTACTGAGAAAGATTTGAGGATACAAGATGATAGCATCTTTAGTTATATTAAGTGGCATTGTAAGGCTAGTGTAATCTAGCTGAAATAAATGTAGAGGACTCACAGCTTAGGGCTGTAGTTAATCATTATCACTCATCGGGAGATATAATGCACTTCCTAACTTTTGAATGAAATTTGTTTCCAGTTATGATATAGATCCATGTGCAGGTGTGCATATGATGCGCCCTAGTTAGAGAATAATTAAAATGGACTTTTACACAAAAAATTTGAATGATGTACATTAGGAGAAACTAAGAGCTGGAAGTGGAAACAGTAGAAATTTTAGAAGATAGATATGCTTTTGTTGGAGTAGCGAAGATAATATATATATTCAATTAATTTATATTTCTGGACCAAGAATAAGAACACTAATAGGATCCAACTGGTGGTTTAACCGACCACTGACTTTAGTAGATAGACTATATGAGGTTTCTGTTTCTTATGTTATATAAAACGACTAATTCCTTCTAGTAACCGGAGGTGGCAATTTGTGATCCAACTTGCTAATCTGACCTGCAATTGACCTGCTTTAATTGTGTTCAAGTTTGTCATAAATGGGTCCAGGTCATAAACAGATCGACTTGACCTGCCTCATTTATTAAATAGGTTGAGTCTAGGCTTAAAGTCCTGATATCCATTTAACCCATTTTGACTCATTTTAATAGTTAGCCCAGGTCATGAACGTCCACTCTAAGACTTGTTTAATCCAAGTAAGACTTATTTAACCTGCTTAACCTAATTCGACCTGTTTATTAAATGGGTTTTGCGGGTCTGGCTAGTGGATTGGTTTTGGTCCAACCATGGAGCGAATTTTGTTCATGGTTGGCTATTTATCATCCATCTTGTGAGCTGAACTTGACCAATGCAGCCCTAAGGTAGGTTTGCACAAAAGAGAGTATGGAGTTCCTTTAGAAGGAATTATAAGTGCTTAAAAGGGATTTTTTTGACACTGTAAAGGAAGAGAAAGAGGACGAGAATAGAAGAGAGCTGCTGGGCTGCCTAGAGGAAGAAAGCCTTATATATATATATATATATTCTAAGCTCCAAAACTGCATTACATAGGCTGTAGGCCCTTATTGGCAATAGAAAAAAAACCTCAACTAGGATTTTCAGGCTTCATAATATAGGCACCCTCATTATGCATTAGTTATTTTTTATGAAATCATAAGAGTGAATAGTATAATGAATGATGCTACAATATTATACCTTAGCGCTCTAATAACACTTGAAATTTTTTATTTCAGCCCTTTACTCAGAAATACCATGCCTTGGCCCTCAAGTAACACTTTGGATGTAAGAGTAACTAATGACTGTAAACAAGAGTTTTGTCTTCAGGACATCCAAAAAGGCACTTAAAAATGCATCAAGTAAGCTTCTTCTTCCTTTTTTATAAGTCTTAAAGGACCAAATGATGTAGGACGTTCCCATGTAATTCCTTTGTATGTTAAACTAGGACTCTTGTTAAAATCTTCCATGGACCATTTTAAGATTGTCAAAAATAATATTATTGAGAATAACAAAAGCCATTATCAAGGAGATTAAGAAAAAGAAGACCGCATTGTTGTAGGGATAGGAAAATTCACCCAAGAAAGGACAATGCAAATAGAAATTAAACTAAAATAGTTAGCTGAATAACAGGAAAGAGAAAGAAGTATCGCCATCCTGAATTCCGTTTGGTACCAAAAGGAAGAAATGGATGTTAACACCACTTTGAAAGGAGGCTGTTAGCATACTGTTCTGTTCTAGGATGCATTGGGGGAGGGGTGCCATCATAAAGGTTGTAGATTGAGAGGTGGCTGAGGGGAGGAGAAAATGAGGTAGTTTGGAGGTTGGGAAGGGAATGTTTTAATACTGGTGAAGTGGATGAAATGTTGGGAGGAAGGGAATCTAGAGGGTGGCACTTGCAATGCTGTATGGAGCAGTGCTGCCGCAGGCAGCGCTTGATGGGTGTTATGTGGGTCATTGGCTTGATGGCATAGTGAGAATTAGTAGTAGAGAGGTACAAAAGGGAGTGGAGGAAGATGGAGAAGCGGAGAAGGTAAGAAGAGAAGAGGAAACTGGGTAAAAAGAGGTTTTGGAAATCAGGAGAATGAAGGGGATAGGCAAATGAGGTCACCGATCCTCTCTACCTGCTGTCTTGTCTCTTTTATTTGATTGTTCCTTAATGGTTTCTCAAAATGTCATTTCTACATCATTGTATACCTGTAGTCTGACAGCAAGTTTTTGTTGATAATGCAAATTGGTTACCCTATGAAACTTATGGAAAAGATGAGACTAACCTGACACACTATATACTTGCCATAGTGGTCAATACTATAGTTTTTATTTTTTGTTTGTAGTTTTATGTTAGATATTGTGAAAGAGTGTGACCTACTCTTGCGCTTGAAACTCGGGTAGATTTAGCTCTGTCAGGTGCTTCTTTTCCAATAAAAGCTGTATTAATCTTTCTGAAATCTACAGTTCAAATTTGAGTGCATCTATTTTCATAGGGTGGTCCTTGAAAACTAATGCATAATCGACAAATTTTACTTGATAGATCTGGAAAAATTTCTGGAAAAGTGGGTACTTATTTTAGCTGCTTTCGATTACATATGATGTGTATATTCTTGAGGAACATCCTACCTGTTGTTCTTACAACAAAATTCAAGCATTCATCCACCTGTCACAAGTTAAAGTTCTGCATGTATGATCAATGAATGGACTTTTACCAAACCAGGCTTTCATGTTCAGCATCACTAACTAGTATGTGATAAGAAAATATGCGCAGTCACTTCAGTTCAATTCGTTTGCACATGCTCATCCTCTAGTATGACTGGTTGCTATAAGTTTTGCATTTGATGTCTGGGAAGCAATGAGATAAATGAATATTTCATTGTACATTGGGCTTTAGAAAAAAATGGGTGTTGATTTAAATCAGCTTGATAAGAATAACTAACGTGAAGTTTGACTTTCTTGTGTTGCAATGTTCAGTGTGATGTCTTCCACATTTTTCGTGATGATTCATGGTCCGATCGCTTCTGGAGATTCGGTAGTACAATGTGGAGTGCATTTATATACATGATGGAGCACTCTTTTGTATCTTTAACAGGCATTATAGTGTTGGTGATGGCAGCATATTTGTTTGTTCCAACAAAATTATCACGGAAGAGGCGAGCTGTAATTGGGGTTCTTCATGTTTCGGCCCATATGACTGCAGCACTAATTTTAATGTTGCTATTGGAATTGGGTATTGAGATATGTATACGCAATCGTCTGCTAGCAACTTCAGGTTTTCTTCTTTTGTTTGAATGTTTTTTCCCTTCATGTTATTCTTTATACCCATCATGGAATATAGGATTGTTTGCACATGCATTGTTGGTGTGCAATTTTTTTAGTCTTAGTATTTTTTTTTTCTCAGCTAATTTTGAGTTTTTTTTCCTTAATGTCAGGAGAAATAAATGTGTTCTCATGCATGCCATGAGTTTTGACAGCTAATTTAATATACTAGTAAATAGTTTAGGTAGGCATTGTGCTGGCAGCACTAGCTTTGCTGTGATATTAATTATCTCTAACATTGATGTGGGCTTAAGACTTATAAAAGTACGTAAAAGGAAAATTTGCTGGACTCCAAGTTTTGGTCATTTTCACGAGTATTGCTGGAATCCAACAATGTGACTGTCAATAGCAGCTGGAATACGTAATATGGTTCCCAAATTACCGATGGCTCCTCCTTTGCACTTATAGCAGATAGTCAAACTAGAAATTTAAATAACTATGAGTGCCAATCTTGAAGTGCTTTAGACTGGATTCAATTTTGTCCAAGTGTTCTATTGATGTCAAATATTGAATGGAAGGACAATTTAGTTTGCATGAGCCAAACTATAAGACATTGACTTGTTGCAAGAGTAGCAAACATCGATCAAGTTGAAAAGTAACTGCTTAGAGAAGTAGAAATGAAACTCCTTCATGGCCAATTCCTACTAATAGATTGCTCTCGGTGGTCATGTAGTTGATTCCATTATCTTCAATAGAAATGACCTCTTAATAGTTTACATTGAGAAGTTCTACAAATTGGTTGCTAAAATTGTTAACTATGAGGTTTTATGGGCCCCAAGTTTACAATTAGAATGCTTTAATCAAACTATCATTTATGAATATGGAGCCACTATAGGTTTGTCTGGTGGATTGAGAAAAAAGATGAATAGAATGTTTCTGTTGGCTTAGAAACATTCCATCGAGCATGTCAATATGGCTTAAAAGTAGGGGAGATTGATGGATTTAAACAAATTTGATCAACTTTGGATATGGACCCTTAGCCTAGTGAGAACCCCAAGGTTTAAACAAAGGATCATTTGGGGACTTATGCAGGTGTGTGTTTAGTCCCACATTGGTTGGGTGTTGGGGAGATCTTGAGTACTTATGTAGCATCAAGGAACTCAAATAGTAACATTTTGGCTAGCCTTTTTGGGGGAGGATCTGGCCGCTACAAATGGTATATTGTTGAGGATAGTAAGAAATTAAAAAATTTGCTTTTGGGTTTAGCTTAAGATAAAAAATTGAAAATTATATATATGCCATAATAAGGCAGCAGAACAAGTGAGAAAGGCAACATGAAATGAGTAGCAAGTTATACAATGTCAGGCTTGTCAAGGGCTAATTTGACTGCTTTGCAAATGCAAGGGGAGTTGGAGTTTGAGAAGCATCAAGATTTTAGGAATCAGCTTGTCAAAGGAGTAGTGTGCTCGGGTTCTCAAACATATAAGCTCTCTCCTGGTAAATAATTGATTGAAAAGTGAAATAAGGATAAGAGTCTAGGAATGAGGTTTATTGAACTCAAATAAAGTTGCCTAGATCACTGAGAGCTATTTATTTGGATGCTGCATTGAAAACTATGCCAAATAGTTTTTCTAATATGTAGCAACATTGAAGATACATGATGAGAAGATTAGGGGAACTTCAAATTCACTGGATGAGCTTCATGTTAGTAACCAACCTCACCATAAAAAAGAAGTTAAAGACCAAGAGAGAATTCAGCTTCTACATTTTTTCTGTCAGCTTCATAATGAACAGGCATGGATTGTGGGTGATGTCAAGATGTGCTTCAGAAATTTGGATGTAGCATTTCCTAGTGGAACTTCGCAAGATTTACAGTATTGTAACAAGGATGATTGTGTTGCATGCATTGATTTTTTGGCAACAGAAGGCATTGTGTGGGCACAAGATAAGTGAATTAGAGATAAGGATGCATGGATTTGTAAAAGAAAAAAGAAAAAAGTCTTAAAGGCAAACCCATAAAAGAATAAAATCCGGATATTAAAGTTTTGAATAAACTTTGGAGCAACATTATGGGGCATTAAATAGTGAATTGATGAAATAATGGGTTCATGTACTGTGATGGTCATAGACTGCTCCATGAGAAGGTTTCCCAAGTTATATGGCATAGATTCAGTAATTTGATGGAGGATTTGTGGGCGTGCTAACATTTGCTGAGAGGTGAGAGCTTAGAGAAGCTTAGGAGGCACTTTTTACTCTTACATTTCTTTTTCTAAATAAAAGAAAATTACTTTTCCCTAGACCTGCAATTTGAATAGTCTTGCTACATTTCTGGTCTCTCTTGAAATTCTTATATGGTGAAGCATTTCTCACTTTCAGGCTATCACACTCTTTACGAATGGTATCGGTCAATGGAGAGTGAGCACTTTCCAGATCCAACTGGACTTCGGGCTCGTATGGAACAGTGGACATTTGGGCTCTATCCTGCATGCATAAAGTACCTGATGTCTGCTTTTGATGTCCCAGAGGTGATGGCTGCTCTACATAAATGTAACTGTTTGGCATTTTATGTTGTTCGTTATATGTTTCAAAATGTTTTGTTTTGCAGGTTATGGCCGTGACCAGAAGTAAAATCTGCAAGAAAGGAATGGAGTCCCTTCCTCGCAGCAGTGCCATCATCTACTATGCTTCCGTATTCCTGTACTTCTGGGTCTTCTCCACTCCTGTTGTATCACTGATATTTGGCAGCTATTTGTACCTTTGCATCAATTGGTTCCACATACATTTTGATGAAGCTTTCTCATCACTACGCATTGCAAATTATAAGGCGTTTACACGTTTTCATATCACTACAACTGGTGACCTTGAAGTCTTTACCCTTGCACTTGATAAGGTAATAAATTATTCTTTGCTAATTATGTAGTAGCATGTTTTAGGCGGGAAAGTATACAAATTTGGAAATAGCAATATCATCTTGAGTGTTATATTCACGTGATGAAACTGGGAAAAAATGCGATGAGAGAATATGTTTTGAAAGTTCTATATTTCAGTCTCGGTATTTTGAAAGTTTTGAAGTTTTAGAAGGCAATAAATTTCTCAACTAGTTGTCTAAGTAGCACTGCCGCTGTTCCATGTATTTTTTGGTTATGTGCATTCCTTGATGCACCCCATGTGCCGAGTCATTGTATGTCGAATGAGTACTTGCTGTTGAGCTAGTGATACATAGATGGGTGATGAGAATAATTCAATATTCAAGTCTAATTATAAATGCATGTGCAGATCGCATCAATAAACTCTATTGTCATTTGCATCAATAAACAATGATTAGTTAATTGTTTTATGGTTACTTTTCTTGTTTACACATAAATGTTTAATTTATCAATATATTTTCATTAGGAACTTCGTTACCTCATGATGTAGTACATCGGTGTTATGTGAATCATTAGATCGTGCTTTGTATAGTTTGTTACAGGCATAGCCATCACTTTTGTATCTGCCTACCTCATTGATTTGTCAACTTGAAAGTGATGTAGTGTGTTGATTTGTTAGGGACATCGTGTCTCAAATCTCTTTGGTGTCTGCTTTTTCTGATCTGCCGAACCCTCTAATACTCCATAATCAGTGATGCCTTATTATCTCTCATTTAAAATTTGTTGGTGGGTCTGCATGCTTTTCAATCTTCCCTTATGAACAGGGACTATGAAGACCTAGTTTCGAAGCATCTTAGATTGAACAGTGAAAATTCACAGGATTGGGCACTGTGGTAGTTCTTCAGTTGATAACAGATCTTCAACATATCCACAGAAATATAAATGAAAAATAATTTTGAAAGGTGACTTGGGATATCCTGATTTATCAGGGACAGTAGATCAGGGAGCGTAATCTGTTTCTCCAATCCTTGTATGCTGCTATCCTGTATTCCCTATCCTGACGTACATACCAACACTATGCTGGTATTCTTCAGGTTGTAGCGTACTGCTCCTGCTTGCTGTTCTTATATGGCAGCACAGAGGGTCGTCCAGACACACCTTTAGAGAGTTCTTAGGTGATTTGACTTGTATTTTGTTGTTATCATTATCAGGGTGGTAAAGGGCATGCTCTCATGACTTATCCATGCAAATTATAATGCTCTATTGAAGTTTCAATTGGAATAAAAAAAACTAACAATGTGTTATCACTCAGGTTCCCAAGGAGTGGAAGTTGGATCCTGAATGGGATGCTGAACCGAAACCACCACTGCAACTTAGCCATCTCAGGGAATTCCCCAGCAAATGGAGGGCAGCTTCTGGTCCAGACCCTGTCAACTCCATTCGGATTGTCGACCATTTCATTATCCAAAAGAGTCAAGATCCCAACAACAGATGCTAACAGTTTGATCGATAGATAATCTTTGTTTTCAGATCTGTATATAGCAATATGACTGACTATTCAGAATACAGAAGAGAAGAAAGGAAACATTGAAAAAATCAAAGCAAATCAAAGTTACAAATCAATGACTTCCCTTTCAATGCAACCGTGCAGAGTAGCTGGATCATTACGATGACAGCATTTCTGCTTTGACTAGGGCATGAGTTGGAGACTAATTTGAACCATGTAGAGCTAGTTGATAAGCTGGTTGGACATTGCAACCTAGATGTCTTTTGGGACATTTTTGCTGTAACAGAGCAAGTAATTTTACTGAAGTTGAGCGTGCCAACGGGTTTTCTTGGAAAGTAGCTACTGGTTCGGTTGGAAAGTCAACTGGGTCTGGGATACCCGGTTTTTTCAAGTGTCACCTTATCCCAAATTGAGCTGGGCTCTCTCTCTCTTGGATAAAACCCTTCCTTTCGAATTAAAAAGACTAATGGTCTTCCTAAAGTTTCTAGTAGAAAACCTTCTAGTGCTTGTTAAAATTTCCTTGTCAGCAGAGCTTTGTTTACTGCCATACTGAAATGGTCACTGACGTGGTTGAGCCTCTGGGTGGCCTACTCGAGATTTTGGGGCTTCTTTTGTAAAGAATAGAATGTTTGATGAAATATGTAGTATTTATAAGAAAAGACTGGTAAATGCTCTGGAAGGACGGAAAGTATTTTAGCCTCTTCCACCATGAAAAGGTTAAACTTAATGCTCATTTTAACCTGCAAACTGAGCTTCAGCTCACTGGTGGCACCCTCTTGCTTCTGTTCATGGGGTACAGGGCTCGTCCTGGTCCTCTCTCTTGCATTGTTTTAAGTTATGCTAAAATCCTCTAAAAATAGGAGTAGAGCTACATTCTACCAAAGAAACCATTTGATGTGAGAAAAAAACCCTCCATCTGAACTAATAATCATAACAAGCCCTGAATAAGCCTGAAAGGAAAGTGGAATAATTAACTAACATCTGCCCAGTCAGAGCTTGTGGAGGGTTGTGAAATATGTTCTGATGGAGCAAACCTCTTTGATCTATTTTATTAGGAGTAGCACTCAATGAAAATTTGTAACAAAAAGGGCCAACTTGGCCTTCTTGTTGTTCATACAGGGTCTAGGAGCGTTTTAAACAAGAGTGCTTTGCTCTATGGTTCATGGCGAGCACCCATGAAAACAGCCCTGGACCAAGTCCCACCACCTTCTAGGATCAACAGATTCCAGCAATAATTGGATACTCCAGGCTCGACTTGCTATTGGCCCATTGATAATTGGACGATTACACGAATTCCGCTCGCTTAGCACAACAGACTTTGAGTACTTCAAATGTGAACAGAAGGGTCAATTTGAGCGTACTTTTGAAATTTACGAGAAGCAAGCCTCAGCTTCACATTAGCTTAAGCCAAAATAGGCCACTCGTTAGCTTCATTGAAGATGAGAATTTCAAAAAATGTTAGCTTCATTGGCGATGAGAATTTCAAAAAATATGATAAATAATTTTATCAAATTTTCAACTGAATTTGCTACAGCTCAAAATTATTTTTGAAAGATATTTTATCTACAGAATATTATAATTTTAATATATAATATCATAATTTTAATTTAAGATGTCATAAAATTATCAAAAAATATCAATTTTAAATATTTTATCTATTGAATGTCATAATATTAATCTAAAATATCAAAATTTTAATCTAAAATATCATAATATTGTCAAAACTATCTTTAGAAAGTATTTTACCTACAGGATGTTATAATTTTAACATAAAATATCATAATTTTGATTCAAAATATCATAAAATTATCAAAAAATATCAATTTTAAGATATTTTACTAATAAGATGTCATAATATTAATATAAAATGTCATAATTTTGATCAAAGATATCATAATATTATCAAAATTATCTTTATGAGGTATTTTATCAAAATGATATTATAATTTTTATATAAAATATTATAATTTGATCTAGAATATCATAAAATTATCAAAAAAATCAATTTTGAGATGTTTTATCTTTTAAATGTCATAATATTAATCTAGAATATCATAATTTTGATATAAAATGTCATAATATTATTATAAAATTATTAAAAAATATCAATTTTGAGATGTTTTACCTACCGAATATCATAATATTAATCTAAAATATCATAATTTTGATATAGGATATCATAATGTCATCAAAACTATCTTAAAGAGGTATTTTACTTATAGGATGTCATAATTTTAACATAAAATATTACAATTCTAATCGAGAATACCATAAAATTATCAAAAAATATTAATTTGAAGTTTTTATCTTAAGTATGTCATAATATTAATCTAAAATATCATAATTTTGATTTATGATATCATAATATTGTCAAAACTATATTTGAGAAGTATTTTATATATAAGATGTCATAATTTTAACATACAATGTCATAACTTTGATGTAGGATATCATAAAATTATCAAAAAATATTAATTTTGATATATTTTACTTTCTGTATGTCATAATATTAATCTAAAATATCATAATTTTGATTTAAGATATCATAATATTACTAAATCTATTTTTGAAAAATTTTATTTACAAAATATTATAATTTTCATATAGAATATCATAATTTTGATTTATGATATCATAAAAATATCAAAAATATAATTAGAAGATGTTTTATCTACAGGATGTCATAATAATAATCTATAATATCATAATTATAATTTTAATTTATGATATCATAATATTGTCAAAGCTATCTTCAGAGATGTTTTACCTATAGGATAACAGAGTTTTAGTCTAAATATCATAATGTGAACCTATAATATCATAATTTTATCTTTGAATGTCATAATATTGTCAAAAACCATCATGAATAAAAATCATAACATCCTGACTTATTATATAACTTTTTCAGAAAAATTATATGACATGCTGTGTTCAGAATTAAAAAAAAAAGAACTCCATTTGAGTCTACCAAACATAGTAATTTCA
The DNA here is from genome assembly GCF_000442705.2 of Elaeis guineensis. Taxonomy (NCBI): domain Eukaryota; kingdom Viridiplantae; phylum Streptophyta; class Magnoliopsida; order Arecales; family Arecaceae; genus Elaeis; species Elaeis guineensis. The sequence continues at coordinate 535,914 of NC_026002.2, forward strand.
TTTAACCACCAAAGGAACTACTGTAATAAAGAAACTACAAAAAAATTATAATAAAAAATCTATAGATAGCTTTTACTTTTTGATGAATGGAATATGTTACTTAGATAGATAATATTATCTAGATACTAGCCAACAGTCTCAGACGCATAATTCTTGCTATGAATAAATCTCAGACATCTGGACACTAAAGCAGAAACTCAACAAAATGAGGAAGAAGAGAGAGAAAAGAGCAACATTCATAATGTCCAATCAGACTTCAAAATATAAAAATACTTCATTTTGAAGAAAAAAAAATTTTGATCATATTTAATTTAAAAATAGATTATGACGTATTAAACAAACAACAGCCTCCATTTTCTTTAAGCCTTCAAGCATTGGTTTGATGCAGACGACATCTATCACATCATACTATGAGTGTGCTATATGTACCAGTTAAATAACCGATGCACTCCACATTGATTTTCTACACTACGGACGGTGTACAAAGAATTTCGCTTTTAACAATAGCAGCGTTCATGAAAATTTGTAACAAAAAGGTCCACTTTGGCCTTCTTGTTGTTCAAAACAGGGTCCAGGAGCATTTTAAACAAGAGTGCTTTGCTCTATAGCTCACGGCGAGTACCCATGAAACCAGCCTTGGACCACGTCCCACCACGTTCGAGGATCAACAGATTCCAGCAATAATTGGATGTCCAGGTTCGACTTTGGCCCATTAATAATTGAACGGTTACACGAGTTCCGCTCACTGAGCACAACAGACTTTGAGTACTTCAAATGTGAACAAAGGGTCGATTTGAGCATGCTTACGAAATTTACGAGAAGCAAGCTTGTACTTCACATTAACTTAAGCCAAGATAGGCCACCCGTTAGCTTCATCGATGATGAGAACCTCAAAAAATATGAGAAATAACTTTGGCAAATTTTCAACTGAACTCACTGCAGCTCAACTCTACTAAGTCTTAATTCCAAACAACTAGGGATTATATATATAAATTCTTTTCCTACATCCCACTCTATTTAAGAGCTATATATTCTGAAAGATATAGTGATTTCAAGTCCTTTTTCACTACTGTATCCTGTATGATTTTTGACCTAGCTTTGTCTCTCTTTCCTCCTACATATATCAAACCACTTCTTGCTGATACATCCTTCGACTTATATTGTACATATCTAAATCATATAAATCCTCTCAATTTGTCTTCAATCAGTACTACCTCTACATTTTTACAAATGATTTTGTTTCAAATTTTCAGTTATCAAATATTATTTAGGAAAAGATAACCTGGTATTTTATCCAATAATAGTGATTTAATCAGCCATTAGAAGTTTTGCATGTGTTATTGTAGATTGAAATGCATTATAACGAAGGCTTCACTGTTAGTTTTCATGCTACAGTTACAATAAAGTTTGAGCACAGGTCGGGAAAGGACTGCTTTGATCTTCAACAGGTCCCTTGAAGGTCTGAAAAATCCTCTGACCATTTCTTTTGTCAAAAAGGGGCATATTTGGCGATCATGGTACATAATAACAATCAAAGCCCCAAAGCATTGGCCAATCAAATGCTAGCACATGTCAACATACTATCTGCAAGCAATAGAATAAAACTTTGGGGAGTGTATTAAGATGTGAAAGCAACCCAAGGAGCTTGGGGCAAAGGAGAAGAATTAAATTAGGAGCAGTTGGTTATGCTGCTATGACATCATTCATCAATAAATCAAAATTTCTAATACAAAATTAAATGATATCAATTCTTACTTACTTCTCAAAGCAGAAGTCGCAATAGAGGCCTCTGTCAAGAAATATTATATTTTTAGCTACCTACAATTCCTCAATGATTTTTTAAAAAAAAAAATAATATTCCATGACTTTGATGGATAATACTGCCCTTAGACACCAATTTCTTTGGGCAGGTGGCTTATCCTCAATTGTGGTAAGAACTGCCATCATTGGCACCAATAGATGGGGACCTGAATGAAAGGGTGGGTGTACAAAGAAATGACACTGCATCATTACAAGCCACATATCAAGGTAAGAATATGACAGTCAGGACCCAAATAACAGGCTTCTTTATTAGCAGTCATTTCAACCCATCACCAATGCAACCCACCATAATGCCTTTGGTAATTAGTAGTTTTTTTAGTGCATCATTACTTTAAAATCATGATAAATTCCCACACAATGAAAACTGGAATTTCTCATAGAAATTTAAAACAAGAATGAGGACTAACATGGGAGCCAGCCTGGTACCATGGATTAGCAATTCCTACCTCTACTTATCGCTCCCCTTGCTAGCATGGATTAGCAATTCCTACATCTACTTATCAAAATCTTTGAAAGATTAGGAAATGGAAGGTGGGGAAGGGACAACTATAGCAACCATCAACTTAGATAAGATGGCTGCAGAAAAGATTGCATGCCTAAAGTTAAATAGTCAAAGGCACAAGGGTCCATCATACCGACCCTACCAATATTTAAGTTTCCCAACTAACAATTTGCCTTATTTGCAGCCTACTTGAACTGTAATAACGTGCCCTAGAATTTGAGGAGAAAATAGAAGTACATGAAAATGAGCAGAAATGAAATGGCATAGTACTATCATTCAGTCAATCAACATCCTTATATTCGCAGGAAAAAAACATTCGATCCCCAAAAGATTTAGCAGAATGAATCTGGAAAGAACAAGCAAACAGTAGTGCCTACCAGACATCTTGGAAAAAATATATATTTAGGAGAAAGGAAAACAATTTAATCAGGAAATGAGAGTAAAAGGTACTAGGTACCACAGCATATCAACTGAGAAAAATTTAAATCTTTAATTCACAGTAGCTGGATGATGAGCGAGTGCTTGGTCTCTTGAGATGGGTCGCTTGGTTATTGGATAACACAAATACAAGCTGGGTTGCCATGGTCATTGTCATCTAGCTCTCCTGGTTCACTGTATCAAAAATGGCAACTGGTTAAAAATTTAGGAAAATGGTCCTCGTTGTGTTAAATGTAGACAAAAAAAGCTAACACTCTACCATTGCAAGAAGTATATCAGTACTTGAAAAGATATATAGACATTCAAGATCAAACATAAGTTCTGCAAGGAATTGAATTACCATTAGATGCTTAAAACATGATGGAAAACTAGCTAGAGGATCTACACAAAGTAAAAACATATTCTAGTGCCTTCATCTACATTCCATGCCATAATTTTCAAATTCTAAAAGATTCTTTACGAACAGTAAGAGTCAAAATGAATGCATATCTGAGTCAAGGCTGCATGCGTGAAATCAACCATCTAAGCATTGGTGCTAAATTTTTTTGGTCAACTTGGGGCCAGTGAGAAGCATACCTTGAAGCCTACCGGACAAGTTGGTCGGTAGGGAGACCAAACAAACTTTTTGCAGTTTAGGTATCAAATCAGAGAGCAGCCAATCAGAATTTCACTTAGATGTGAAGAGAATCTAGACAAGAGAGGATGATAAGATTTGGTATAGGGAATCTTTTTCTTCTCAGGCATAAAGTAGAAAACAAAGAGTTAAACACAGTCCTGAAACATTTGCAAATAACTGGTCCACAGGTTCCATCAGATGAAAATGGAAATTACAGAAAAAATTAACTGCGGAAGGAGGCTTAGCTACGTGTCAAACATGTCAATCCTAGATACATTTGTACAAAGTTGCATAACACACATAAATGCATAATTATGTACTTACCTGTAGTTTTCGTAAAATATAATTATAAAAAATTTAATACATACATCCCCTATGAAATGTTAAGCACAGAAACTTGTTTGATAGTTCCAATATTGTGATATAAATTGCAAATCCCCTAAGACTCAGTCTAAGAATTTTAATTCGAAAGAATACTCCAGTTGATAAAAAAGAAATGGCTCCCCTCATTCGAGAATCTGGATAAACCAACCTTTTCCAGAAATTTTCCAAAAAATATTCCATTTCATTATAAATCATTTTCCCAAAAAATTCCGATTATTAGAACAACTATCCTAATTCTAAGAAACATGATCCACAATGGGTACAAAAGCAGGTCCTCTATAGAAAACTATTTCAGCTCTATGCAAGACTTCTTAGTAACCATGAGATTGCCATAGAAAGGAAATAAGAATGAGGCAACAGGCAACCATACAAAACCTGGTGTCCATTTAATTCGGTTACACCATCTCTCGCACAAGTTAAAAGTTTTATACTTCTCACCGTAATCATTTACATCATGCATCATCCAGTCAATCCAATCAACTGGGAAACCTCTATTGTTGATTATTTTTCTTAACTGACCCTTACTTCTTATTAATTCATGAAAGGGCATCATGGAAAACTTCTCTCTTGCATGATCTCCTGAAAGTAGGTGTTGAGTGGATTAGATTGCTACAACTTGATCAGGTAGAGCTGAAATGGACTGGATATGGGTTGCATATTAGTAAAACACACATCCATATCCACTTACATTTAGGCAGATATGATTATGGATTTGGAATCCAATTGGACCAGGGAAAAGTATTTAAGTTCATAGTAAATAAATACCGATACCAATCAGAATATTCATAATCCATATCAATCTAAAACATGTATGCATAAAACTTGGATGCGATAATAAACAATATGGATATAATTGAGTATTTATAATATCTTTATCTGTTCTAAACATCTACATGAGTTAGTTTAGGTGATGGAATGAATTAATAAAAGATATTAAATAAGTAATTCTAAAATTTAAACAATATTCCAATAATCATTTAACTAGAATTACAACATAGAAATATCAATCAGATAAAAAGAAACTAACTTTTTGATATGCTAATATACAAATATTTCTGTATATTGATATCTTAATATATGTTTCCTGATAATACATCAAGATCCATATCCATATCTAGCTTCTGAATTCACCGGCCCCCCACCCCCACCCCCTTTTTTTTTTGTGTGTGTGTGTGTGTTTTCAAAAGAAAATCATTAAAAGCAAGTCGGATGTTCAACCAAACCAAAACCCAAAAATGAAAGGAACCCAACCTAGAAATAACGAAAAGATTCTCCAAATTACAGATATCACTACCGTTAGAATGAAAACCCACTAAAAAAGCCAGCCATAGTCCAAAAACTCCAACAAAACATTACAAGGCTTTTACCCAGACTAGAAAGAGAAATTTAAACCAATGTACCATACCAATCTGAGTTAGGAATTCAAATAAATATCTATATATGAGAATATGCTTAAACAGATAAAGTCAGACTATATTTGATTCACTACCTAAATCAGTGGGGCACCTGCCTGCTAATCTTACTAATGTTGGAATAAGTGACCATGGTTTGGATCCAAACCTTGATGAGATATGTAGCAGACTAGGATTGATTATAACATTTTGTTCATTCATCTGCTGATAGAACTTTGCCCACATCTATGCTTTATCTTTTTGAGGCACTAATCCATACCTATGGCATGCTGGTCCAATTAAGATCCTGCGATCCATTCTATTGGCATGTAGTCCTCAACTTGACCCAAAGATCATCAGATCTAGAGAACACTTCAAAATCTTTAATAACTAAAGTTTTTGCACAAAGAAATGAGCTTTCAACACAATCATGTCCAACAGCTTGTTATATCAGATAGATTACTTAAGTCTAAAAAATTCTGATGAGCTGCAAGTATAAATCAAAATGGAACAGGTTAAACTATGTACAACTTCACGAGGTTAGGATTTGGTAATGTCTAAGCAAAGATAGGAGATCTGCACACTGCCATATGACCAGAATTCAAGATGTATATAGTAAATTATGAAGGATATGTCGTATGACTAAAGAGCAGATTTCACTGTCCACATATGACTTTTGAAGCATATAAGAAAAAAGCTCATTAGATATTTGTCAAGTTTCTGGGAAAAATTCTTTTAGTTAAAATTTTAAAGAAAATTCAGTGAAGATTCAAGAAAAACTAGAGAGTAAGTTAAAAAAAAATAAGTTGCTGAAACTAGAAGCTGGCATACGTTTCAGCTCATAATGAAAAAGTCAAAACAATTAAGAAGAAGGAATCACAACTTTGATCTCAAATTTGTTATCATAATATTAGACCACATATTTCCAAAATCTCCCTCAATAACAGTTGAGTTTCAGAAACAGTAGGCCTCTGTCCATAATAACAGTAGGGTTTAGCAAGAAATAAGCACTTCCAAGTTCCAACAAACAATCTCTCATTGAGTAATCAATTTGTTAGCAACAATATAAAAAAATATAAGCAATTAATCACAAGATATCCAACTACCAAGTTTGGTCTACATCAAAGAAGGCTTTTGAATAATCAAAGAAAGAAAATTTCTGCTTGAACGAGGATATTGTTCTCCCCCACCCCACCCCGGGGCACTCCCCCAACCCTTGCACCGCCCCCTGTGCCAAACACACACGGCCGTGCGCACGCACACATGCACACACACAACACTACCCCTTTCTCTCTTTTCCTTTGGTTGATGAAAAAGGTAATGGATTGAACTCTTCTACTCACTAATTGTGAATGAAACAGTTTCTGAAATATGACTGAACTTCAACAGACAAAAGAATAAATCCACCTATGTTTTGTAGATAGCCAGTCCCAAACCTGGATAAAAGAGGAGGGTTCAGTAGGTGGATTACCAACATAGAACTATAGTCACATCCTATGAATATGAATTTGTATAAGTTGAGTGGAGCTTGAATAGACAAAAGAATCTTTTTACAATAAAAATCCAACTCCACATATTAACATCTCTTCCTTCCTAGTTAAGGATAGGCTGATCTTATTGTTTTCTAAGTCCAAAGAACTCTCTTAACTTGCAAAACAATAACAAAGTCTACAACACATTTGGATACTCATGGAACTCAATACAAGAAGACCATTTCCTAATGACAGTAAAACGCCCCAAACTCAACTACGGCTGAAGGGAAACTTTCTTACTCTACATGGCAGATGTAATGCTCTAAGACATTCCCAAGCAGTCCCCTGTCTCAGCTCAGATAGGGCTTCTACATAGCGGCTCAAACGCCCAACTGCATAATTTAGTAAATACAAAACAAAACACATAAGCATTCCTATAACTGCAATTAGACAAGTAGTCCCCAACTAACTGCAGCTTAGTCTTCTAGTTAGGGTCATATCTAATTTTCTGGTAAACCCTTAAGTATTAGCTTGCATTTATTGTGCTTATTTCTGATTAAATAAGAAGCCAAAATATATTCACTATCAGATTTCCACTAAGAAATGTGTTCCACTATTAGGCTTATTTCAGACCTTGTGATCATCCAACTAGTGGTTATATAGATGCAAATGGTCCAACCAAAAATTTGATAGTTTTGAATTATAGATGTCAAAATCAGGTGGCCATGGGCCTAGTGTCCATGCAATATTTAAAGTGCAAAAATGGGAGGTGATAAAAAGGAAAAGAAAGCCTAACAAAAGGAAGCGCCAGCTTGTTGATCAGTGGTTTATTACTCTTTAAGTATACTGCAACCATGTCACCTACAGCTTAAATTTCCAATTTAAATTGTAGACTCGTTGGACTCAAGCAACTATACAGCAATAAGAACCAAAAGGTAACAATTTAGAACATGTTAAAATAAGCTTCGGTACCATTTATGAACACTCCCAGCATCACTCACACTATCAGCTTTCTTGCAACTGTTAATTACACATAAGACTATAATTCCATTTTTAGATTTAAAACATTATATGATTTGTTACCTGAATATGACAAAGGTCCATCAGAAGTTAACCAAGCTTCAAATCACAAATCCCTAATGGTTGCAAATTGCCACCAAAACTTAGCTCAAACTTTCAAATATCTTAATTCCTAACATGTAAATAGAACTCCAATTTGGCCATTGAACAAGTATTTCACTCCACAATACATAACCCCAATATGATTGCCTTTTTTGTCTCTTTGCAGGTGTTATGCAAAAACCAGTATAGAAATTTTAAACATATAACATTACATAGTTTATCACTCTTTGATGCTAATACCAAATGGTTGGGATATGTAGGACTCCTAATGAGCCAAGCCTGGCTGATCAAATCCAAAATTTTGAATAGGCCTGGCCCAAAACCTGGCCTGATGTAATATTAAATCTGGGCCCTTTATAAACCAGGGACAAGGGTTGTCAGTCGTGGTTATTCTAATTATGATAGGCTTAATAAGAGTACTCGAGTTTCTGAATACTCTAGTTCCTGTTTTTCCTTTATATTCCCCCATATAAACTTTTTAACTGAAAAATGTTGAAAAACAATGGCTCAAATGACAAAGTCAAAGTATCCCATGTTGACGAATAAAATATTGTAAAACACCCACAATAATCAAAATAAACAAATGGATTCCAAACAGGGATTACTATAACAGTTAGGAAAAGTCAACTGCATATTCACTATCCATCAATCGATGGTATGCATCTAAACTTATTATCATTTGGAGCATACTGCAATTATCAATCTTTTTGCAGCCTTTCAACAGAGAAAATATAGTCTATTGAGACCTAAAAGTGCTAAAGCATCTTAATCTGTAGCTTCACCCAATCTGAATCTTTCCCAAATAACGAAATCAGTTTTTATGGGATTTCACAACCAACAATTTATCCTCAATCCTTGTGCTCCTACAGAGAACATCAGCAGGCATCTTGAGTTGAGTAAGAACCATTTTCACCTCTTTAAAAAGTTAATGAATATATAGTCCATACAACTACCCACCATTACAAGAAGTAATCATTAACCATGCAAAATCTTTCACCGAGATTTGAACAAGCCTATGGATGCCTTATTGTAGAAGGCCGTTTCTTCAATAGAATATGCTCCCCTAATTTAAATTTCTTTCCAACACCATATATGAATAAAATCTACACTATCACAATCAATCATTTGTCCTACGCTTACATTTGCCTTCCTCAAGTTCGAAGCTGGAACAATAGATTGATCTCCAATGGAGGCCAACTCTAGATCATCAGTTTAAAATCATTTTCCAAGTGATGAAAGATTCCTTATCCACATATAAACAATGTTTAACTCTTCTTTTGGTTTGCACACCTTGTACAGAGCCACCAATACAATAAGAGGCATTCGTTCAAGATATACCATATAGAGAATCCATTTGCACTTGCCAAACTCTGCACAATGATCAGCGTGGGCATCAAACATTGACTTGCAAGACATAAGAAGGTGAGATGTTAAATGCCCAGATGATCAAAATATTCCTTCAAAGCAAATATATGTTCTTCCAATTAGGCGAGTTTTGTCTTGGCCCTCTCAAGGAGAATATCTGAAATGAAATAAGGTGTTCTTGAGGTTCATGCTCTTCAACAAGTAACAAGGACTACCATATTTGTTAAAAGACAAGTGACACTAATCACCATTTTTGTCTTCATGCTCTTCAACAAGTAATAAGGACTACCACATTTGTTTAAAGAAAAGTGACACTAATCACCATTTTTATATTTAATAAATTGAACTTCAAGGGCAACCAAAAGCATCAAAGTAAAAAACTAGATTGTTCTAGTTTGTTCGAAATGATTATTAAAAAGATGATATCATTATCTACAAAGTCAAGACAACAAGAATTCTCACTGTAAATATACGTGAGATAATAAATATGTAGCAACATGACAGATTTTATTCCATCAAGGTTGCTAAAATTACCTTTAGATAAATTCTCCAAAGAATCATAAGGAAATGGTAAAAGTGCATGACCGAAGAATCATTGTACCCATCAAATAAAAGCTCTAGTAAACATGGTTACAAATTTTCCTAAATGTCAATGCTTCAGATAGTTCTTGTTTTGTGGTTCTTTCCAACTTGCTGAATACTTGACCACTAATAAGAATGTATTCTGAAAATGTTATAAATATAAAATTATGTTATATGACCTCTGTTTATCTTCTTAATGAAAATTCCAGACGGAATTTTCCTCCCTCCTCAAAAAAACAAGGTCATATTATACATGAAAAGCAAGCCCATCTATAATTTCTTGAAGTATTCTATTCACATACTGAATGAACAAACCATAGGTTAATGTAATTTTTCCTTGATCATAGTTCATTGTATTTGTAAACAAAAGGTCATTGCCCTCTTAAGCAGGCTGAATTGTAGTAGTACAACCCAACCAACACTACCCACTCATTTTAATTTTATTAGTGTACCACTCAAGTATGAGATCATCATGAAGTTATCATACATTACTTGTGCAATTGTCTAGTCATTAATTGATCTCCACCCCTGTACAGGATTGTCATGTTCTGCCCAATATTAATATGGTGCAAGTAACCATTGTTGATTGTGACCGGTATCCAATGATCTAAATCTGGACATAGCCCAAAAGTTCTTTAAACAAGAAAATCAATTGACAGAATCTCTTTGAGGGAACGTTGCTACTTCCCTGCAATCTCCAAGTGGATGTTGGGATTTCTAATAAGAATCCACCCTTCCTACCAACCTGAACAATCTTGTTGGCAGCTATTCCACAATTTTCAGTTATTTTCCAGCAACCGTTTTAATAGTGATTACTTGCTAAAAGTTGGCATGGCTTCCCTTCATCCACCATGTTCCTTGGAGATGAAATTTCACAATGAAAGAGCAACAAAATATATTCCTCCTTGACAATCCAGCTAACCAAGTAATCTATTTTTCTCTCAGATTTCTCTACTTTGTACCCTTTATCACTCTGGTCATCAAAGGACACTTCTAAAAATTGTCCTCCCTTTATTGTTCTGCAATTTACAAAAAAATTGTATATCTAGTTTGTTTGGTGTATTTATACTTATGTCTCTCAGTGTAGCACCTTAAACCAACCTTTTTCCCCCTTTGCCACTATTAACAGAATTGTGTTCTAGATAGGCTACAAATTCATCAAATTAGGTTTTGGATTCTGTTGAACCAGATCCAGCCACAGTAAATACATGTTTAAAATTTAGGTTGACCCAGCCGATTGAAGAGATCAAGGATGGATTGGATCAGGTTTGCACTTCAAAAATAAATTGCTCTCATCTGCTTTCGGGAAACAGCCAGAATTAAAGCCATAGTTTTATATTCAATCCTCCGAACACCACAAAAGTGGAGCTTTAGATAGTTAGGTCCTCATTTTGGTGCAAATTGTAATTATTATACAGATTTTAAAGTGATTAGGCTAGCAAGGAGAGTTTAAGTCAAAGACAAATAACTAATAAAAATTATAGTCCCCCATAATTGTCTGAATGGTCAAGGAGATAAAGCCAGGTTTTTGCAAAATCTTTAACATGAAAAACGTGCCATTAGCAACTTTCTTAGGTGGAAATCTAACATGACAACAAAACCATGAATATAAAATGTAACAAGAAATTAACCACAGATCTATGGAATAAGCTGGAATCCTAAAGAAATGACCAATTAATTCCAGGAGCAAACTTATAATTTTTTTTCAGAATAAATTTCCCAAACGCCTCAAACTAATTCACAAAAACACAGAAAAATATGGGATGAAACAATAAGCAAACATGTTAGCAATGCTACAATACCTAAAATGTCTTACAAGTGACATAGAACAAAGATATTAGAATGATATGAGCAGGATCAGGCCCATATTATTTTTTCAAGTTGACCATAGAAATGTTAATTCAAACAGAAATTCAAGTATGACATTCTGTTTTGCAAAGATTATTGGAACACTCATTTAAGCCCCAATTCATCAAATGCACATTTTCTTCTTCTTTTATATTGTGAGAAAACTTAACTTTTATATATTCTGACTAAATTGATGGAAAAATTAATGCTTTTTGCTTTTAAGCCTCTTCAGGTGTTCCTCTTCCTGATCTAATCTTCCAATCGCATCCATACAGTTCATGTAAGATAAGCCCTTTCAAACTAAATAAGATTGAAAAAAACACTACAGAAATCCACTGCATAACAAACAATAATTGGTAGCACCACATACTCCCAAGGCGGCAAAGAGATAGACATAAATGCTTTTATACCCGTAAATGAACAAAATTAAAAATATAAATGTAAATATTGCACAGGTTAATACCAATATAAAGCAAACTGAAGACGCATGAGATTGAACAGAACCCTGTCGAAATTGCAAAATATAAACTGAACCAGAAACTTACATTCGAGTATGAATTTAACTATGGAGAAGAAACCTACATGGGTTCAAATTCTTTGATTTCAACAAGTTCCTTTCCCACCATATCCATCCACTTCACCTCCCTCTTTCCGACCTCTTTTGGACCAGACCCTGATGACTTCTTAAGGATGCTTTTTAGCAAGGTCTCAACTTTCCCATGGACTGATCCATCAATCTTCTCAACCACCATTTTTTATCTGGCAATCTCTCCTCCACGCCATGAATAATTGGACATGGACTAGAAGAAGCATGCTGGATATCTTCCGATTTCAAAGCGCAAGGCGAGTAAAGGCGGAGGGATGACTTCGAGGAGCAGATGAAGGGGCAGTAGGATTTGCAGGAAAACACCCTCATGAAAATAGATTTGAGACCAGCATATTACAACTACTTAAAGCCCAACTTATGACACAAAAAAGCAACAAACATTGGGGGAAACCCCTTAAATCAGACAATTCAACTTCAAGCCTCAACCATTTTCACCAGACATCAGAATTCTCAACAGAAACCCCAATAAAACTCAAGGAAACACAAGGAGAAAAACACAACTGCAAATAGGCACCAAGAACCAAAAAGAAAACAGAAATTTATAAAATTTCTTCAAAACAACAAAACCCAACATCAAGGTTCAACCTTTAAACATCTAATGAGAACTCAAAGAACCCCAAACAGGAAAAGAACAATAAATGCATTGGATAACAAACAAAGCAGAGGGGAAACAGCTTTAAAACGGGGAAGGCGGAAGAAAAAGATGATTTTTCTTCCGCCAGTATAACTCCGAGGCCACACAAAAGATGAAACCAGCAAGGGAGGAAGAAGGAACAGGGTCCCGGGAAAAAAGTAACCAAGCAATAAAGATGGGAACTTGCTTTGCAGCCAAATATCAGAGAGAGAGAGAGTTAAGGTTGGGGAGGAGGACCCAAAAGGCTAAAACACCAAGCAATCTTTGATGGGCACCTCGCATCCAACGGAGCCCCGGTGTGCGAGTTGTTAACCACTCTCTCTACTGGTTGAAAAGTTAAGCTAATGACTGTTTAGATTCCTTCAATGACCGTGTCCAAAAGAAAATGACCGTGTCCGTTTCTCCCCTTGGTGATGGGTCTTTAGGTTTAGAAATGATTTAATTATTCAACGAAAAATACGAAACCTTCCATAAAAAAAGTAAACCCGACATGTTCTTTTTCCGTCAACCCGAGATTTTAACCAATGCATTTGATCTGACATAAGCCACTACGACACGAACATGGATGAGCTGATCTCATGCACCTTTGACTCAGCTTACAGGTCAAGCACCAAGAGAGATGGTAATTTGGGTAATTTAACCCAAGTTCGTCTTAACCTCGATATGATTTAGAGCCATAAGATGCAAACCAGAGTCTAGCCCAACAAAGTCAACAAGCTTGAGAACCTATCCAATTTATGGATTTATATTAGGTTCACTTTGGCCCAACCTGACTTGAGTCACTTGACCAAGCATGAGAAGATTTAAGCTCTATAATTTATTGCAAGAATATTATTTTTACAAGTAAAATACATATTTTTCATAATATTAGTATGAAGATCAGTATAGGTATACATTTAATACTACATCGACTATGTATTGAATAGATTTTAAATATTTATATAAAATTAAAAAATCTAAATAACATCTATGAGCTAGTCTTTTTAGATAGATCCTAGATGATCGTAAATGATATATGCTCTACCCATGACCTATGTGAACTAGGGATGGTATAGCACATGTCCATTAAAACTAAAGATCAATCATGGTTTTTGTAATTGAAATTGAACTCTAAATTTAGTAAAGATATCAGAGCTTAGATGGATAATGTATACGAGACCCATGCAAGTGTGTACCTAAGTTAACATTAGCTATGTACCGAGTAGATTGCCAATGAATCCAACTAACACCATTTGGCTAGTTTTTTCGGACAATATTCTGGATCATTATGTCACTTATGGTGCACATGCAAGACATGCATATCGAACCTAATTACCTTGATTATTGTTAAATTAACAATGTTGTCCAAGAAAGTCATCATCAAAAGACTGACAAAGAATTTTGTTAATAAAAAGGAAATGTTGATAACAAACTTAAACAAACATTGCCTTTTCCTCTCACGAGAACCCTGCATCTATCGTGTCTTTTTGTAGGTAATTACAGCAAATGCCATCCTTTCTTTATTCTCTCCACATTATTTTCATATTAAATAATACATATATATTAATTAGTTATTTTATTCTAAGAAGAAGGAAAAACCTATATAAAATGATTTCTGCAAAAAAAATTAAATTCAAAAAAATGAAAAAAAATTAATTTCCATAAACCACATTCCTGAAAATTATTTTTTTAAAATTCTAAATATGAAACAAGCTTGGCAAGTAGATTTTGTTTATTCTATTTCAAGAAATTAAAATAAATTCTTCAATATTTAATTTCAGCAAAACAAAATGTACTTTGAAAATCTCAAATTAAAATTTTCTAAATATCATATTTTGCTTTCTAATATTTTGTATATTAGATTATGTATATCATAAAAATCATGCATTTTTAAATTATTAATTCCTTATATTAATTTTTGGGTAAAACAGCAAGAATCTAAATTTGGGAACTTATAAAGTAAAATAAATCTGTTTTAAATTTTTGTAAAATAATTTTCTGGAAGCGCTGGGCGCATCTACCAGCCTGCGCATCTGTGAGGGCCCACAGCTACTGCCATGCCGGAAATCCCACCTCCGCCCCTGTTTATGTATTAATTCCAGATTTCTGATTATTAAATTTATATACTATAATATATTATTATTTTTACAAACTAAAAATTATATAATTTAGGATGTACATAGATTACAACTAAAATTTAGATTATTAAATTTCCAGTGTAAATAATATATTCAGTATTTTAAATTATGTACAATATGTTTTAGGGACATGTTATTGTAAAATATCAATCTAAATATTATGAACATAATAAAGTAATTTGAATTTAATTTATTGCATCTTATGATGTACTATTATGAATAAATAATATACATAATTAATCTTTAGGTCGGTCAATTCCTTACTAGCTGAGTATCATGTTGGATTGGGTAATTATTAGGTTTCATTTAGATCCAGGATAACAAAAATCTAGAATTTTATTTTAAAATCTATCATGGCCATATTTTAGTAAAATTATAATTCTTGGAATTTAGATTTTTTAGAAACTTTTCCAGTTCAATAAGATTTGTTTAATGGGCCTGCTCCAAAGGTAAGTAATAATTCACATTTCTATTTATTTGCTTCTAAATAAATATTTAACTGCAAATTAGTTATAAATCGAATAACATCATAGTTATAAATTTTATGAAATTATGCTGTGAATGGAAAATAAATTTGTAAATTAAAATATTATTTTTATTTAGAAATTTTTGAATGTACGTATTTGTTTCGAATTATATATGTGTGTGTGTATGAATAACATTTATATGCTTTGAATCTTTTGGCTCACAGCCTAATTACATATGAATCCTCCAATTAGAGTTATATGTGTTACTTTGATTGTTTGAAAATTTATTATTTGGATCTTGCTGCAATGTATGAATATGATATTATAGCCCACTTTGTAAGGTATAAGTGCGATATTCTAGCTCATTTCACTAGGAATAAATATGATTCTCTAGACAGGCGCAAGGTATAAATTAATCAAAGTTTCCTAGTTGTTGAACTGAATTATAGCATTTTAAATTATTCTTATGAATATAAATATGAACATAAATATGTATATGAATAAATATGAATGTGAATGTAAATATGAATATGAATCTAAATACTTGGGCAAGCATGAATATTATTGATAATAAAATTATTTTATTAAAATATAATGAGTTTGCATATATATATATATATATATAATATAATATAAAAAAAATAAAATAAATATAATATATAGTATTAATATGAAAAATTATTTAAATATCACTTAAGTATCTAGATAAAGTATACATTACTTACTAAGCTGTTCGGCTTATTAGTTGTTCTTTTTTTTCTTTATTGATTGAAAGAATTAATTGTTGATAGGGACCATAGGACAGTGTAACTAGATATAAGAGCAAAATTTTCAATATAATCTGGAACCAGTTTTTGTATTCTTAGAGTAATTATTACATGTACTTTATAGGTTTTCTTTCTTTGAGTGAGCAATTGAAGAACATTTCACACTAGATTCTTGTGAACAAAATTCTTGAGGTTTCTCAATAGTTTTGAATTTGTTAATTATTAAATTTAATATTTTAATTGTTCTCGTTTTATTCTGCTATCTTATTTATTTTATTATAAAATCTTTCAAATGCCTGGCATACTTGTGGGGTAATGCCCTATGAGTACGTAGCAATTAGCATATTCCTAACTTGCAATTTCTGGTTAGGGGCTTAACATACAGAGATAAGATTAGTTAGAGATATTTGGAAATATAGTTACCAAGAATATGAACTGGGAGTATTTTTGGGATGTAAAAGTAAGGAAATCAAGCCACTTTGTAAAATGCTAGTAATAATAAACGTGCAAATATAAATACATGCTAACGATTTTAGATATAGGATAATTTAACTAAAATATTAATTGTAAAAACTTGTTATAATGCATTATATTTTAGCTTCCATTCTTGAATCAAAATGATCTCCCATCCTTCTCCCTGAAATTTCTGGAAATCCAGATACTGGTATATCTTTTTTGTAATTGTTTGAATAATCTCTCGGTTGTAAGATCAGGCTTTCAATCAAAGTCCAATTGTAGTATTCCTTATTAAATCAGGTTTCTCCCAATGCCAAAAAATTGGTAACAAAAATATCCAAATTGATGTTTCCTGATACTTGGATTTGTCCAAGAAAGCTCAGAACCACCAGAAATAGCCGAGGCTCAAGGGTCCAATTGGTTGCCAACCGCCCAGAGTAGCTGGAAATAGTGTAGATGCAACCTTGGAAGGGAGGCTAAGACGCTGCTGTCATTATTAAATTGGTGCTAAATTTCTAGACATTCAAAAGAGCTTTTCACGACAAATATCCTAAGGATGAAGTTTGTAAAGAAACGGTTCCAGGGGCGAAGTTTGTAGAGAAGATTGCCCTGTGCATGCCTGCAACTTGCTCGGTTCATTAGCTACATGTATGAGTCGAGTCCTATATCAGTTTCTTTCTAGGAGTTTCTTCGTTAAAAACTTGCTATATATAATCCTACCAATTGAACTGGGGATCATAGATATTTAGGTCCCTTGCCCATTCCCGGCTTTGCATTCCAGAATTGCATGGCTGTGTAAGATGAGGTTCTAAAGTTTCCTCTATGCTCTCACCATGGGACCAAGAACCATCTCCATGATAATATCTCCCAGGTTGGATCAAGGATGGTTGCTGCTCTCCCCTTGAAAACCTGGATGGAGCAGTTGGAAACATCAGATTGTTGTTCTGCTCAGCTCCATATTGCACTGGAGTAACTGGGGAAGCCATAGACATCAAGGTACTCATGCTAGTTTGTTGATGATGGGTTGTGATTCTTGTGGAGTTGACTCCATCAGAACCAAGCTCATGCTGGAAGTAAGACTCAAAAAACTACGATAAGAAATTTTAGATGAATACTGATAAAATTCATCAAGTATCAAAAATTATGCTTTCTATTGACTAAAATGCTGTGAAATGTTAAAAGGCTTTATCTAAGTCAAGAAGAAGTATAGATAGAGTAACATTTAAACCCCTAAAAAGTGATGCTGTCAAAGAAATAGGCGCAGGAACAAGACCAAAGAGAAAAAAGAAACAAAATGGAAAGACAGAATGCCACTAAAGCACAATGACATGGCCTTCGGGTCCCCGATCAGTCCGATCAGTCATTGATGTGCAAACAGAAAAAGGTAAATGGGATTTTTTTTTTCTAAAAAGAAAGGATATTTAACTTACTATACTCTATGCAATAAACTAATCCCGAATACAGAAAAGAAAAATCTATGACTGGACTTATTTATGCAAGTTTTTTATGCAAAGTTAATGCCACAGTCTGGTTAAATGAAAGAAAATTTAAAGGTATTCATCTGCAGATGGTAAAGAGTTCACTTTGCACATATTTCGATTGCGATATGTAGCTGATGGATCCCAGATAACTGCTTGGACAAATCTGGACCCTCCATCTATTTTCCTGACTGTGAAACTCATGGATCTCATCCATCCATTGGCCACATATTGCACAATGCGATCCCTTTGTTTTCAGAGGACCCATCTCTAACTACATAACATGAATCTCTGATTTTTGCCTGTGGTCTATGTTTACCATGAGCAAATGTGAACAAAACTCTAAATCTCAGTAGTGGAGGATATTGTAAGAAGAACCGCCACTTAGATGAGCACAAGAAACCACACATAGAAATGTTGCTGATAAAATTATATACCTGAGTTGTGACAATGATCTGCTGTATTACTCTATGTCGTCCGGTACAAGCGTATCATATCGTATTGATCTCATATCAATATCCTGTTTTTACTATATTGAACTACATACTGATACTATAATAGGATGGTACCGATATGAAGATTGATATGAAACAGTGAACATTGATTGTGACCACAGAATCGGTCCAAGGATATGTAGAAGAGAGAGTTGTAGGAAAAGAGAAAGATTTAACTATCAATATGCTAACTTTCTGTTTACCATCCTTCAACTAAATTATATGTAGGACTTAAGAAGGCTGGCGTCACTGGACAAAGGGTACAGAAGGCAGTGTAGATACCTAAATTCAAGTTGCTACGTAAAATATCAATATATATGAAATTGTAATCCACGGAGAAAGAAGCAGATAAAGAATCTTATCTTAACAAAATCTTGGTGATCTCCGACACTGCCTCGTGGCCAGAGGGCCCACTATCTCGGACCTGAATCTCCTGCAGATCTCAACAAAATCATTTTGGATTCCCACGATCATCAGAAACTCTAAGACCTTTGACCAATCCAAACCCTCGGAGACCGCCAAATTAAACTGGTGATCGCTAATCAAGACGGAGGAGCTGCTGACCTTAGTGTGCTCCAAGAGAACTTATTTGATGCCTAGGGTTTTCTGGATCAATTGAAGGGTCTTGTTCTCATCTTCCACCTTCTCCCATGTTCACTGCCTTGTCCTTGTTAGCACCTCCACTGTCACCATTGCCGCGGTTGCCGTGACAAAGGTCGAGCCTCAGGTAGTTGGTGAGAGACCTAACGAGCCCCTGATATTGCTGTGCTCTTCTCCGCCTCTTTGGAAGTGACAACACTACTACCGTCGAAGCCTTTCATGGGATGTCTTTGCCACCGGCAAGGAGGAGGGAGTGAGTGATGTTGAGGATTTGGAAGAGGTTAGGGTTTGAGGATCGGGGAGGGAGGAGAGAGAGGATGTCGATGGTGGTGGTGGGACGATGGGGGATGGAGGTAGACTGGAGTGGTCCAGCAAGAGGCAACTAGCTCAGCCAAATCACACCACCATAAACCCACCATCTTCGATCCACAACTAGCTTAGCCGGGCCCATTGCGACCCTCCTCCTTTCTCTCCTTCCATCCTCATTCCCCCCTGTCTCCCATCCCCAATGCGCACCTCCAACCCACACGTAATACCCTCTTCTCTGCCACCTCTTCCAGCAATAAGGTTGAGAGGATTGAGTTCCCAACACTTGGGAGAGTGACTTAATGTCTATACTTAGAGTGCATCGAGCAACTGGTAAGCGGGATACAGACTCTCGACGATGGCATGAGGGTTGGCTGGAGGGTGCTGGGGAGGGAGATCAGTGCAGAAAAGGGGGTGGGAAGAGTGGAGCTCATGAGGCCATGCTGAGTGGAGGATAGCGGAGGGGAGGAGCGGAGACGGCCGAGGCTCGAAAGAAAGAGACAGGAACAAGAAGAGCAAAAATAAAAAATTTATCTTTTCTTTTTTTGCCTTCATCAAGGTAGGATAGCAGTGCGAGGGCGGAGCTAGATGGCGATGGTGCCGGACTTTGCGCTTTGATTGCATTTGGCAGCTGAAAATCTATACAAATTATTGATAATTTAATATAATAATTAAAATTATTATATTTGATATATTTTTTAAATAATAATTAGATTGTTTTAACGATTCAAATTATCTCATGAAAAATAATCTTGATTATTTTAGAGAGAGATGACTATTAAATTATCATTCTTCGATAATATTGTAATAAAAATTTTAGATAAAATTATCTTTAAAAAAATCACATAAAACTTATTGTCCAACCCTTACCCCTCTCACCCATCTCCTCAACGTGTTCTCCAATCTGCTGCTCCTTATCTCACTTTGTCTGTCTGTGCCTCTTTTGCTTTTGTCCCTTACCATTCTCCTCGTGGCTCCTCCACACCCATCCCCACCACTCCCATGCTTCACATGCGTCCGCCCCTCACATGCCTGCATTCCCACACCTCTCGTCCGCTACTACTCTGCACTACCATCACACTCACATCACTCCCATTATTTTTATCAGAAAAAAAAGACACCAAGGTAAAATTATTGGAGATATTTTGAAAATTTATTTTCACATTATCAATAATATGATTGTCATATGAAACATGTCAATCAAGATTTTCAGTAATTTTACTACAATATTATCTATATGTACTAAACATAGTAATCAATATTACTGATAATTTAATGATGTAATCTATTTAAGGCAATCCATATTACTTTCAAGATTGTTTGACGATGCACCAAATACAATTTTAGATCGTTTGATTGGAGATAAAATGAATTCCAATAGGTTATCATATTTGACTAGTACATAACCCGCTTCAAGGAGATGTTAATGAAATCAAAAAATTAAAATATTTTATTAATATATAATTTTTTATATAATAAAATGTATAATTTTTTTATTAACTAATAAATTTATATCCATACTAATCTACCAAAAGATGGCATCTCCATTTAAATTAAAAATATGAATATCAAAAATATTATAAAATATTTTTAAATTAAAAAATTTTTAATAAAAATAATTGAAAAAATAAATAATAATAATTGAAACTAAATTATCTTCGATAATTTTTTTTTATATTTATTTTATTATTTTGAATTCACGTCATAAATAAAATCTAATGACATTCCTTTCGAACCATCAAAAGCTGGAATAGGAGTCTTGAGTACAAAATTCCTGAGTACAAAATATATATTTTTTTATTATAAAATATAAATATATAAACAATATAAATATATCAATGTTATAAAAAAATATTTAATAAAAATAAAAAAATAAAATATTTATATTAATTTTTATATAAATAAAAATATAAAATCATTCTACTTTAATTTTTTCAATACAATCTAATCTTGAACTAGCCCCTAATTAAATCAATAATATACCCAAATTGGATTCGAAAAAGTAAACAAACTCCATATTTTAATCCAACTTAGTTATTGATTTGTTGAGCCTATTTTGTAGAATAATAGTAAATAGATCAAGTCCAATATATTTTGACCAAATCAAGCTCATAAGCAGATTATTTATTATTAAATTATAAAATCAATCAATAAATATAATCTATAATTTTATTTTTTTTAATTATCATTTTTAAACTAAATATATGTGTATATATATATTTCATAAAACCAAATGATCAATTTTATTTATATCGATTTTTTGATATTTTTGGATCATATATAATAAATATAAGTATTTCTATATGTTTCAATATAGAATTCTAAATTTAATCTTAAAAAAAAAAAACTCTTTTTTTAATGAATTAGAGTCATCTAATTAATGCAATCCATTTTACTTTTTTAATTTTCTAATACTTTTTTATTCATATATAATAAAAAAATATTTTATATATTTGTATATAAATTCTTAAAAGTTATCTAAAAAATTATGTTAAAATACAACATATAGATCTAAAAATCCAATGGTCCAATCTTGCATCTAATGCTTCTCAGTGAAGGTAGCCTGATGATTTTTTTTGATTATTCAATCTATTTCAAATTTTATTAAGATCTATTAAGTGATATTTTATATGATTTAAAATTATTCTCATGAATCAAAAACATCACCATTAAAAGGATGAGAGGATTTGGTTACCCTAATATTTAGATAATTTTTAGCCACTCTAAAGAGGATTTGACCCCTAATTTTGGATAATATTCAGCTGCTCCAAACCTCCTACCCAATTGAGACTCCGAGAATAAAAAAAAGAAAGGAGATATCCAACACAAAACCTCAGCTCTTGAAGTTTTCTTTTCGGCCACTCCAAACTTCCCACTCGCTTGAGATTCATGAGGAAGGAAAAAAATTGAGGAAAATTGGGGGAAAACATAAAAAAATCCATGAAAACATAGTAAAGATGGAGAACATCGGAAGGTAAGGCCTTTCTGACATAGACTTATCAATTTTTTTTTTCTGTTCATTTCTTTTTCTTTTTCTTTTCATTTCATTCTCTTTTTCGGAGATCTATGGGGAAGAAGAGCACCTGGGGAGATCAGAGGAGTTTCGATCATAGGTTCTGATTGGGTTTTTTCTCAAGCATAAGAGATTTTATGTGAGTTGCGGTGATGTGAGTGGTCTCTTAAGGTTTTGAGAGCTTAATCTTGGTAGAAGCATGATATTTTGTATGATTTATGAGATTTTGATCAAGAAGAGGAATGGAGAGGCTACAAAAAAGTAGAGGTGCATCCTCTTGGTGCAATAGACACAAAAAAAAAAAAAAAAAAAATCGAAGGGAAGAAGAGGATTTGATCAATTTCTTTTTTGAGAGGAGGATTATCGATACGTACTGTGGCTCGACATGTGGCTCATTACTCATTAGTGATGACAATGGTGTAGATTGGCAAGGAGGCGGCGGGGAGAGCAGAGAAGAGTGGGCATCCGCAAAGGATCGGGAAGGATTCGAAAGAAAAAAAAAGGTGCTATAACAATTTGGGAAGAATTTGAAGGAAAAAAGACTACTACAGCTCATGGCTTCGCATGACTTCAACTTTAATAATATATATATATATATATATATAGAAATATATATCAAGTAAGAGGAATGACTTAATATGAGAGATGAAAGAATATAATAATAATTTTTGGATCCATATCAACGGTTCAGATGAGAATGCGATTATCTAAACTATCCAAATATTTCAAATTTATTATTTTTTTTTTAATTTTTTTAACGGGCGCATGTTAGTGTGTGTGATGCTCATCTGAATCATTGATGTGGATCCAAAGGTTATTATTATATTCTCTCACTTTCACATTAAGCATTCTTTTCACTAGATACACTATATATATACACACGCGCACGTAAGAAAAATAAAAAAATGATAAAAAAATTAATGAACCTCATATTTTATTTTAAAAAATAAAATAAATATCATAAAAAAATTAGAGTTTGATAAATCTTCAGATAATAATAATTATACTCGATAAAAATAATATTATGAAAAAAATTATATAATTATAATTATTATATAAAAATTAATTAGAGATAATAATATTATTTTAATATAAAAATTATTTTATATTGAAAGATATATTAATTTATTTTGTCATATTTATATATAAAATTATCTCAACCAAATACAGCAATTTTTTTTGGATATAATTTTTTAAAATAATTTTTATATCAATCAAATATCATAAAAAATTATTTTCTTCTAACTATTTTTTTAAATAAATAATTTTTATAAATTATCAAATTATTTCGTAATTTGATACATCCCAACGAAATGGGTCCTTTTCCGTATTTTTTATTTTGAAAAAAAAAAATCCTTATCTTGCAAAATCGGCGGACAGCAGTTGGTGGTGTTATAGAGAGAGAGAGAGAGAGAGAGAGAGAGAAAGCGGCCTAACAAAGTCCATCACGGGATGGATGTACAGCAGTCCAATCACCACACTGTCTGAGACCACTTAATTAAGTTGTTCCACGGAGTAGCGTAACAGGGTCATTAAGTACTCCTGACAACCCTACTTCTTTCCCAGCGTTAGGGTTTTTGCCTCTGCTTCCCTCCATCGCCGCCTTCCCCTTTCCTCCTTCCCACCGGCGAAGAGAAGAAACCCTTGCCGCCATGGTGGGTCCATGTCGCAAATCTCATCTATTCCCTTCTTTTATATACCTTGAATCGCTCGTTTCCCTTGAATTTCAGTGTTTTTTGCATTATTTTTGGATAAATTTTTGTGGGGATTTTTGGATCGCAGTCTCTGATCGCGAACGAGGATTTCCAGCACATCCTTCGTGTGCTTAACACGAACGTGGATGGCAAACAGAAGATCATGTTTGCCCTTACCTCCATCAAGGGTATCGGCCGCCGCTTCGCCAACATCGTCTGCAAGAAGGCCGACGTCGACATGAACAAGAGGTGCCCTGCCGCCTTCCCTTCTTTTTGATCCCTTTTTGTATAAGTAATTTGTTTGGGACTAAACCAGTTCCTTTGGTTAGGATTTTATTTTCTGAGTTGCCAGAGTTTTATTTGATTTAGATGGTTTTTTTAAACGAAGTTTTTGGGGTCGGTGAACTGTATTTAATGGCTTTATATAACACGTTGGTATTTGAATTTGATTGTTGCTTTTACTGGTCTCAAGATCGGATTTTTTTTTTTCTTTGTGCTTCATATTGGATTATGAAAGCATTTTGCTGCGATACTTTTGATTTTCTTATATTTTGGAAGCTTTCGGTATTTTAGGCTTTTAATTTGTTTGATGGATTATGAAGTGGAGGTCTTGTCTCTTTACGGGCTGCTCTCTCTGTTTTTTTAGACATTTTAACTTGTTTTTTTTTTTTTTTGCCTCCAGCATGTAAACATCAGGGTTGTAATTCCACTTGTATGAATTTTTGAATTTTTGCATTCTTTACGACAAGTGGATTTGCTTTGGACTGTTTGGCTGTAACATTTATTTCTTCCCGTTTGGTATTTTTTCTTTATTAGGATCATATTCGAAGTATAAAAGATTTTATTCATGCGATGGATTATTTTTTTTGTGTGCTGTTTTTTTTAAAAGATATCTTTTGAGTTTTGCTTTGTATCTTATTTTAGGGTTTTGTTTGGAAAATCAAAGTCATAATTTTAATCCATGCTTTGAACCTTTGATGATTTTATGACTCTCATTTGCCTGGTTCGTTCAAATTGTAATTTGTTAAGGTAGAGCATTGGACTCCGACACATGGGAAGCCATGAATTTTTATTCATGATTCATGAATTCTTGTCTTCTTGGCTTTTTTTAGTTTGAATAAAGATATGTGCTATTATATATAGGCATTCTTCTTCCACCTCCATTAAAGAAAAGTTAGCAATTGTGCTACAATGTTCTCCATATTGATCCATACCTTGTGGCTCTCCGATAGTCTTTCATTTCTTCAATTGATAATATTTGGCCAAATGTTTACTTAGGGCTGGGGAGCTCTCAGCCGCAGAGCTTGAGAACCTCATGACAGTTGTAGCAAATCCCCGTCAGTTCAAGATCCCAGATTGGTTTCTGAACAGAAAGAAGGACTATAAGGACGGTAGATACTCACAGGTGGTTTCAAATGCGCTGGACATGAAGCTGAGGGATGACCTTGAGCGCCTGAAGAAGATCAGGTGGGTAACTATTGAAATCTTTTAGTTGATGTTGCTGCAAGCTTATGTACTGCTTATATATGCTTTTGTTTTTGTTTTTTATTGCTTCCATTAATTTATGAAATTTTGATGTATCAACAATGTCTCGCACTTCCTAGTCTTTTGAAAAGCTTGTAGCATCTCAAAAATCTAGCGTCAACATTTTAGAATTTTGTTCTCCCTTAGACTAGTCTTTTGCGTAGAACGTGAATATCTCATATTTGCTTTACGCTCGAAATAACTAAGAAAAACTTAGCTGTTGACCTTATGTTTTTTTTTTTTGGGTGGTTCACTGAGGCTTTTGCATGAGTTTTATGTTTAACATGTGGCTAGTATATATAGAATTTTCTAGTGGCTTGAGATGCAGCAGAGATGAGTATTAACAATTTGATGGATTTCAGGGATTTTATCATCACGCATTTGCATGTTATGGCACTATTATTCTATTAGACAACTGTCTGTCTGATCCTTACCTTATATAGTTTTGTTGATTCTTTGCTTCGAACAAATCTGCACTGGAGTTCATAATTTAGAATCATTTTTTATTGCCTGTACGATAGATGAAAGTTGTGGAGCTTAAAACTTGAGACTTGGATGAGGAAACCAGACCATGAGTATGAGGAAATTTGAACAAATAGGATTTTGCAATTTCTAGATATCCATGTTTTATTAGTCCTTGAAATTTTAGGTCCATGTAATAACCTGCATTTTTATGTTTAGTTGTTTTTGGGGGACATCAATTTTTTGCTTAAGATTGGACTTCTTTTATGGCATGGCAATGGCTAATTTTGAAGTTTCCTCATTCTGATCTTTCCCATTTGTTGATGTCATGATCTTTTGTAAATTAGAAAACCTGCACCTCTTAGACAGATTTGGCCTTTGACATGGAGTGATTGTGAGGCAAGATCTATTTCAAGACGGGGAACTATAAGTGAAATAAAAAGAAGTGGTGTGGATGAATTCTAGGTCTTCTAGATTTTAGAACACGTGCTAACTGCTTTGAACGATCTCAGATGTCTGAAGAAAAGATTATAAGTAATGTGGGGTTGGGGGGAGGAGCAGCAAGTGGAGGGAGGTGAGTGTTTTTGAAATATAGTTTGTGGTAGATGATTGCCAAATTAAGAGTATTATGGTCGGTTAATGCTTTTGTCAAGATATAGGTGTTGATGGTGCTTGGACGTAGATCTGTGAGGACATGGTGATTTATAGCGTACATTGCTGCACAGAAGTTGCATCATCGAACACCTCTCATAAAACATTTTCAAGCAAAAAAGAATGCAATGCCAGATATTGCTTTATTTTTCATTTGGCAGAAATTGCAAAATATTCATCAGATTTTTATTAATAATTTGTGTTGCATGTGCCTGTGCATGAAGTTTTCATGGGATACATTTGTTTGTTGCTGCAGGAACCACCGTGGTCTACGTCACTATTGGGGTCTTCGAGTTCGCGGTCAACACACCAAGACTACTGGAAGGAGGGGAAAGACTGTTGGTGTTTCAAAAAAGCGATGAAGCCTCTCTCCACACCTGTATGCGTTGTTTTTTGGGATTTCAACGTCCAAGCAGATATTAGAATTCTATTCTCTATCAAAGGCTGAACTTTCGAGGGTTTTCAAGCAGGTTTTTTTTTTAGTTACAATCTGGTAATTTCTGGGACTTCGATGTGTTTTTTCTGTTGTGGTGTTGTGAGCTAAGTTTGCTGCTCATTTTTAATGTCCAACAGTCTTGGTGAGCTCATAAGGTTTTAATTCCATTTTGGAAGCTTGTTTTGCTAAGCATTGGTTCTGGACAAGTTGACAATGTTAGCCACTGAGTAGCTTGTTTCCAGTGAATCATGTTATGATAGGTTTGGTGGAACAAAAGTTCTTATTTGATGTGATTATGACCATTTGCTTCTGGCGCACGGAGAGGAAGGAACCATTTGGGCTCAAATTGGTTGAGGTTGAGGCTATAATGCTTTCTCCATCAAATTTCTGAAGTTTGTTTATATTGAGACCAAATGGCTGAAGTTTGTTTATATTGCTCAGGAATAGAGATTCGTTATAATTATGATGATTGTGATTAGTCTACTTTATTCATGATGATCGTTGGGATTGGGATAATCTAGTTGATAGAAAAATATTTTTCTTACACCAAAGCGGTGTTTTCATGGGGAGGTGGCTGTTGTCTACCCGAACATAGGTTGTACTAACAGAATCAAAAGTGATACTGGTCCGCCTGCTTTAAAGCGTTTGTTTGCGGTGATTGATGAAGCATTAAAGTCACGGTGGCTGATGCGCACTCACCATCAAACAAGGGACTCCATTCTTTTCAGTGAGGGGGAACCTTATTTATATGCAGGGGAAGAAAATTTGTATGATTGGAAACGAACAAGGTGTTTTACGTCCAGAGTCGGTTTCAATTAAATAGATAGAATGGCAAGCTTCATTACCATAAGATAAATCTCATCGGTTCCACTCTTTTTAATGCACAAATGGCTTAAAAACTGTCCGTCATTCGTCAACCCAAGGATTTATTTCCAGCTGGTTAAAGGGGTATGGATCACCTCATCGTCAACCCAAGGAGAAAGAATCTCTTTATTTCCAGCTGGTTAAAGGGGTATGGATCACCTCACCTGCTGCCACGGGGTCTGTTAGGTTACTGCGGGTTGTACATACAGAAGGGCAATTTAATTGTTAGAAAAAAAAAAAAAAAAATCCATTTGAAGGGCTATCCAGTTGTTTACGGGGTTCTTTCAAAGTTTGAAACCGTAAGCTAAGCTACCTAAATGGATGTTTTGAAAAGTAATAATGAAGCTAATGATAATTTTGTAGCTAAACAAGTTTACTGAAGCAATCTTCACTTTTGCAAATCAAAGGTTTGTTGTAATGGCAGGTTCCTAAATGGCGAGGAGTTTGATGATTAGGAAATATCACTATACAATCATTTTAAAACCACTCTAACATCAAATTTTTTTTGATTAGATTATTTTTTTAGTCTAATATTATTATATTTTTAATTTCAAAAAAGTATCGAGTTAGTTTTTTTAATTTTTAAGATATTTTAATATTATCATTTTATTGGAAAAAAAATTTACAATCTTAAAACAAATATGTGCTCTATTAAGATAGACTAAGTTAGTATATAGTAGAAGCAATAGATCAAAAATGGATCAAAATAAAAAATATGTTGAAATAAATAAGAGCAAAATGAAAATAAGTAAGAATATACATAAATATAAAATTTATAGTTGTTCGATATTAAATCCAACATCTATGTTTGCTCCCAAAATCCTTCTACTTGAGAAGTCCACTATAATCCTCTTGATTACGGTATAATTGTTTTAATCAGGCTCTCATCAATCCTATCGATTATTTTAGTAGGTTCGTAACTAATCTCGTTAATTTAACATAGAAAATCAACCAAAACGTTTCCAACTAAGTTATTCTTAGACTTAGCCTATACAATATCCAATTATAGGTTTGGACAAGTCTATTTCACAGGTTTGTATCCTAAAAAACTTGTAAAAAAATAAGATATACTATGAAAATCACAAAGAATAATTAAGAGCACAAGGAAAATAAAACTCTTTGGAGCTTAGTTGAAGTTGATGATAAATACTTTTTGAAGCTCGGACTTTTTCACTAGAATGAATGAGAGGCTATATTTTGATTTACTATGGGTGATTTTTTGGAAGCTCACTCAATTGATTGCATTTGATTTTTTTTTTTTTACTTGCTCAAAAATATTCAATGTCCTCACTAAGAACTTGGATTTTTCTCTTTTGTTCCCTTTTAGATTTATTTCCTCAATAGATTTCATTTCTTAAATATACTTAAATTTGGTTGGAGAAAGAATACCAGCTATTTGAGAGGTCAAACTAACTATAAGAAGTCAAATTTGCCCATCGGAAGTTTGCGGAAAAACTAGTGGTTAGATTGTTATCGCAATCGAGTCAACTCGTGCAGACTTAAAGCTGATTCGTGCAAATTTAGAATCGATTTGAGAACAGTAGGAGTTGGCTCAAAGCTAGTGCAGAAAAATCTATTCTTTATTTTTCTTAAGTCATACTTGGAGTTGACTTGATGTATGTACTACTTAAAAAATATTTTTAAAATACTTCAAATATTTTTCTAACTTGATTTTTTCAAGTCAAGAGATACCATCCCAAACATATATAATTTATTTTGAAAACCTTTTTGATTTGGCTGAGAAGATTTTTTTTTTGACATGTATGTGAATACCTAAAAAATCTTACACTTATTTTTATAATATATAATTAATATTATTTGTAATTAATATTTTGTTATCATTAAAATTAATCTTGGAACGAACAATCTAATTTAGTCAAGCAACCAAGCTTCCACCCAATTTCAATGGAAGTACTTTGACCCAAACCCAATCCAATCTCTCTATGCTCCTGGTGCAACCAGACTATAACTACAGATTGGGTTGGATCAGACTTGGATTAAACCAGCTCCAATTGGAGTTCCATAGGAAGCATATTTCTAACTGCGCCTCTGATCAATGTAAACCAACGAAGTAATAACAAAAAAATTACGAAAAAAAAAAACGATCTCTATCTCTTCCCAGAACGCCTCCTCTCCTGATCTTCCGCTATGGAACCCTAATCCTCCGTCCCCGGACCTTATTCCCTAACCCTAACGCTGTCCCCCAATCCAAAATCCTAAAACCCCCAATGAAAAACCCCAAGCCTACTGGCGGTAAGGGTTCCTCCCTCAAGGGCCCCTCTTCCTCCTCCTCCGCCAGCGGCGGCCGCAAATCCCGATGGGAGTCCACCGACAACCCTCCTTCCGACCACCCTGCCCCTCTCGATCCCAAACATTCCAAGTCCAAAGACGACCCCGCCGGCCCCTCCGCCGCCTCCCCATCCCTACCCCCCAAGGACCACCCGCCCGTCTCCGGCCCACTCCGCCCTCCCCCCGGTGGTGGGCTCCTCATCCCGCACCCCGACCCCGCCGCCGCGCTGCCGCCGTCCCCGCCTCCCTACGGCTTCCATAACCTCGAGCGCCGCACCATCGTTCTCGCCGACGGCAGCGTCCGGTCCTACTTCGCCCTCCCTCCCGACCTGCCGGCAGACCTCGCCGCCGACAAGATGTTCCCATACGGCCACGGTGGCCGCCCTGGGTTCGGGCACGGGCCAGAGCCCGGACTAGGGTTAGGGTTCGACAAGCGCTTCCCGCCAACCGGTGGGAGGTTCAGCCCCGAGGACTTCCGGGAGCCACCGTATGGCCGTGGCCCGGGCGCCCAGCACGACTACTGGGCTTCCCTCGGGCTTGATGGCCCTCGGGTCCCCCTGGAAGGGGCACCGTCCTCACTGAAGAGGAAATTCGGGGAAGAGGATGACTTCGCATGGCACCGGCAGCATGTGATGCATTATGGAAACGCCAATGCCAACGCTAGTGGGTTCCCTTCGGGATCTGGTGATCGGCCAGACTACTTGCGCAGGACTGGCAGCCCACTACGTCAGGATTATCATGATGATCTAAGGTCACCGAAGCAAATAAAGCTTGGAGGGGAAGGCTATCAGGACTTGCCCTCGAGGAGGACTCTGCCTGATGATGTGCCTGCTGCGGCCGTGGATGTGGATCCACAGGCTTTGAAGAAAGCGTTCCTCAGGATCTCAAAGACAATCAATGAGAGTTTTACCCAGAGGAAGAATTATTTGGAGGATGGAAAAAATGGGCCTTTGCAGTGCATTGTTTGTGGCAGGTTTGATTAAATTGGAAAGCTTAAATTATTTTAGTTCCATTGATTATCTAATGCAATTACTATGGCATGCTTTTGATGGATTTATATTTTTGCCTTTATGTTTCACAAGTTTTTCTTTAAGGTTAACTAGAGCTCATGTATAAGTTTATGTTTATTTGGTTATAGTCTGTATTTTCTTCTGTTTTATGTTTGATGATTGTATTGGGACAAGCTCTTCTCTGTTCTCTTGATTATAGATGCAAGAAACTCAATGCGTTTCTGTTGGTTATGTGTTGCTGCAATAGGTTCATGAGATTAGTTCCTGTGTTTGGTTATTGAATCATTATTTTTTTGTGATTACGATCTTTCAGAGAGAATCTTAATGCCTTTATATTTGTTTTATGTTGTTAGGTCCATGATAGTGGCTCCATTATGTTTATGATTATTTAATTGCTATTTGATTATGATCTCTTTCATTCACAATCATCATTTTTTTTCTTCTTTTGGGTCTACTTATTATTTGGTGATTAGTCATTCATTTTTTAGAACTTTGGATTTAATTATCGTTTTTGCTTTTAATGGTTTGCATGAATAGTATTAGTGTTTTGACGAAGGTCTTGAACTGGTATGGGGTGTCGTACTAGTTGGCAATCGGTTTGGTGCAGTATTGGTTTCGTACCATGCCTGCACATGGTCCACAGTGGTATATTGATTCCGTATTGGTAATGCCATCTTCCTTTTTTTCTTAGTTTTTCATTATTTCTCTTTTTTAAAAAAAATATTTTAGTGCTTGTTTTAATGATTGTGGTTGTTTAATTTAGGATTTCAATATTATTTTGATGTTTTTATGTTAGTTTGATCTCGATTTTCACTATAATCAATAAATTAATGTAATTGTAATATAATTGCATGCATGATTACATAAAATTGAATATACATATGATGCATTAAATGGATTTCAAGTATAAAAAATATGCAGACATCTAAAATTGTGGAGTGCTCGTCCCATATGGATGTTTGGATCTTGGTTATAGTATGAGCTTGGTATATTACTCCAACATTCTAGATAATATGCCACCCATCCCTACGGTCTATAAGCTCTATCTTCTGGATAGCTACTTTGATACTGATTCCCTTTCTAAAATTGGATTGGCCATTTGAAGATCGAGGTAATGGAGTTCGACCTTTCAGTTGCATGAGATTCTGATGGATGGTAGCTACTTGAACGTAATGCCTCAGATGAGGGATATCCATGCAAGTGGGTATCCAGTGTATGACTCAAATTTAGATATGTTTTGGATCCTACTTCACGTGCGAGGTCATTTACAGTAGTAATGCTATGTTCTGAACCACCTTGAGAGGTTTTTCTCTTGTATGTAAATATATCCATGTTAGCTTTATTAAGTCATACATTGTCATCCTTATCCTATGTGGCATGAGTGAATTGCGCCTCACTAGTAAAATACCATGGGGCCACCAAATGCATCATTGCTAGAACTATTGTTATCCTTGTTGGTATCGTGAGATGATTTGGGCAATCGATCATCTAAGAGCTCGCTGGTCTTGAAATTAGAGTGAGCAAACTTATCATATACTCTCTTTAATGGAACTGCAAATCTCTTTTCTTTTCCATTCTTGCTAATCTAAGGAATTGCTTTCTTGCCTTACATGCCCTTGCTTGCTTGGCTCTGCTAGGTGGCTTGATTAAGCCCACCATCTTGAGTGGCTCTACATGCCTAACTAAATTTGATACCATGGTGGTCTTTTCTTAGCATCTCTTTGTCAAGGTGGATGTCTGGGCATGGAGCCTGCGATGACAAATTGCTCCCCCAAACTTCTATGTTTGTTTGGTTGGATGTGAGCATTGCATTTGTTGATCTTCCTATGGTTTTGCATCCATCCAACCTTCCTTGCTATGAATCTGGTTGGTCAAGGAGGTGATCCTAACTCATTAAACTCAAGCTTTTGCTAGCCCTAAAACCAAACAAAAATCAGAACTTCACCATATACAAAATCATTAAGAAGTGAATCATTGAAGTTCAACTTCACTTCCTTTTCAATAAACTTTAATTTGAGCCTCAGATTATAACGAACATAACTAGGTTGTTTAAGCACTTCTGTGTAAGGTGATTTCTCTATTTGCTATGGATCAAGGTGAAGGTAGACTAGTTGCACTTATGTCCACTAGAGGAGACCTTTTGCAGAGCATTTGGATCACTAACCTTGTTAGGGCTTTTGATGATTGTCCAAAATGGAACAACCAATCAAGCAAATTGCATATCAGACACTATTTATCATAAAACATTAGATTGGTTATACGTGATGTCTGAAAATGTTTATATTCATGCTTTCTTTGCTTGCCATAGTTGCTCTCTCGGTGAAGTTGTGGGAGCCACCCCTAAATTTAGTCTATGAAACATGCATATATTATATGATGGTCGTGGTTTTCTTGAGTTGATAAAGTAATGATCCCATATCTCATTAAAATTAAGTTACCTCCTCTAGACATCGATCATCAACTATTGGATTAGGCTCCATCTTATAGATTATATTGTGTAGGGTGGCACGAAGTTCACCATCCATCTCCATTATTGGCCGTTGCACCGAAACTTCGAGTTGAGGTAGTAGGCTGGCTGCCAACATATTTTACAATTGATTTAGTTAATGAACAAATGATTGCACTTGAATTTTATTAGATCAGAATAAACAAGTATAGAATCAACTAAACAAAACATTACTTGCCAAATGTAATTTCCTACCCATCTGGTAATACCTCTTTTGCTTAATGGTATCAGTGTACTCTTGGGCATGCTTTGGATCTGCCTGCTTGATCTTGGCTTTAGCAACCATCATCATGTGATAAAGGAAGTCCATTTGAGGGTATCTCTCATAGTCTATGGCCCTCAGCACTTGATGTAATGGTGGTATAGCTTTAACACTTCTATTGATCCACTGCCAAAATTGCTAGCTCATGACTAAGCCTCTGTTCTGACTTATTAGGCATATTTACTCTCCTGCCATTTGATACTTATGAATTGACATAGGTCCACTTTCTTCTCGACGAGGCTGTTGATTGCGATGTAATGTATGGCAAAGCAGATGACTACTGGCTTCAATATCTTGCCCTTGGTGTGCTTTTTTTCTTAAAGATAGAATTCATATGTTGTATATGAATTTTGTGATGGATTAGGCTGTCTCAGCAATTTGCTTTACCTTATGGATCTTCCTGATGTTCTTGGTATCAGATCCATGCAGTGTGCAGCACTTGGGGTCTAAAAAATATGTGATTGTTTGATCATCAAAATCTTTCTGGTGGCCTTACAATGTTGTCTATTATCCGTGAGCATGCACAATTGTGCTGCTTGCCTATTTGATCAATAACTTCATCAAGCTAAGGATGTAATGGATGTAGTCGATTTGAAGTACCCTTTGCCTTTGGCAAAGGTCGCACAATATATTAGAAAATTAATGATGCTCTACTGGCTAGGACTTGTCCAACCATCACTGCTGGTGTATCTCTGAAATTCTCTCTTTTCTTATTGCCAAAGGCCCCAAACATAGAGGCTATATTGACCACCTCTTTGACGGATGAGGTTCTCTTGTAGCATGGATCTATCTTTGCGCATTTGGAGCCAGCATCCATCTTGTACCATGAGGTTCCAGACTGAGCCCCGTGCTAGGTAGCCTCCTACCTTTACCATTGCTCATTCAAGCTTTTTTGTATGGCAACTTGAATGTGCACCTCCTCCCAGTAATTTGGATCCAACGCCTTATAGTTCTCTAGATCTATCAAGTAGTAGAAGGTGGCTCAGTTGCTCCATTTTTTTTGGTTTTTCTCAACATTTTTTTTTGCTGCTCATCTTAAAATCGATGAAGTGTTTTTTTCATCATTTGGCAGATTTTCTGCAGACATTTCCTACAAGCTGACACAAGGTTCGCAGATTCGGTATTGAAATCTGTGCTGGTCGATCGGCAGTACGGATCGGTACCAAATCGGATCGGTGTGAACTGACACAGGCAAAGGAAACGAATTGGGAGGAGAAAAGAGAGAAAGAGAGAGAAAGAGGGGGGAGAAAGAAAAGGAGGGAGGGGTAGCTGTCGGAGAGGTCGTCGGACAGCTTTCGGCTGGCCATCGTGGCCGTCGGATGGCGCACTCCATGCGTGCGGCGCCACGGGCGTGAAACAGGGATAATGCCCCTGTTTCATGAGTATTTTTTTATAAAAATCCGAAAAAGTGTGAAGCCAGCAATGGGTTTGCCGACTTCATTATTTTTTGACTTCTTTTAAAAAATTAAAAAAGTGAAGCTGGCAAATCGATTGCCGGCTTCACCATTCATTGTCATTTTTAAAAAAAACATGAAGGATTAGGGGCTGTCTGCGGCTTTGCTCGTGCAGTTTCCACCGCCCAATGGCCACGGTGGCCACCCGACAAATTTCGGTTGCCCCTCCGTTGGCTGCGCCTCCCTCCGGTACGTCGCTCCTCCTCTCTTTCTCACTTGTTTAAAAGTTCTATCGAGCGATAGTCGAGCCGTGGAGGCTTCTGCAGCCCTTCGACGGCCATAGCAGGCCATCATCGGCTTCCAACGGCATTTGTTCTCCCTCTCCTTTCTTTTCCTCTCTTTTCCTTTCCCTCCTTTGGTATACCACTTTCTTCCGGCCGAACCATCCCGATTTCCCACAGGTCCGGCTTGGGATGGGTGGATTGGCCTGGCCGATTTGGATCGGTACGGAATTCTTTGAGCTGACATGTTAGGTAGCTACCAGTTAGATGTTGCTTCAACCTGGTTATCCCTTCCAAATTCAATGTTGCACCACTTGCACCTCAGTATTATTGGTCCAAAAGCATCACATCATGATCTCAACCTATGTCACACTTTGGCTACTTTTCTCTTTGATCCTTTTTGCAAGTTTAATGAACACATGTCATGTACTTTGACACAAATTCATAATTACCTTAATTAATTAAAAATTCATGACTTTACATTGTAATATAAAAGATCACTGAATTACTTCAGAAAATACTTCTACATTATTTATACATAAGGCAAATTTTTAATATTTTGATTTAAGTTATTTTTAAATTATTTTAAAATAATAAATTGATTTTTAGTTATAAAATATGTAAAAAATAATTTTAATTCAGATTAGTGTAGCACCCTACCAGCTAGGGGTGCTACATATATATTTTTTAGCCCATGGTTATGCACTAATCACCACTTATTTTTAAATTTATTTCAATTGGGCTTTGGTTTGTGTTGGCTAAATTTAAATTAATTGTTACCAATTGAGATAGCAAGCAGCATGCATACCCCAAACATGCTACCAATTTTATAGAAATTTTTGAACATTATTTTATTTTTATTTTTTTCTAAAAATATATTTTTATGCCAAAAAATATGATTAACAAAAAAAATGATTTTTAGGTATATTGTAGATCATTCTTAGATCTATAACATATCATGAAATCATGCTAAAAGACATTAATTTGGCATGATCTCCACTCATTTTCCTCATTTTTGGCCTATTTTGGGTCTCAAAACCAAAAGAAAAGAGGGAGGGAGAGAGGAAGAGGAAAGGATAGAGGGATCTTTCCTTGATTTTGGTTTGAATCTAGTAAGAATTTGTTTCTTTTCTCCTTTTCTTGCATATTTCTAAAAAAATAAGAAAGGAAGAGGTAGAGAAGGCATAAGAGGCCATTACTATGTCCCTCTTTTATATTGAGGTGGAATGAGTGGCTGAACTCCTTTAACCAAGCTGAATTGGGCAGTTTAGCTTGGTTCAGGTCGGTTCAGGCCGATTTGGGGCCTGTACTGAACCGAGACACATCTCATCCTCATTTCAACTCTATACGGGTTGGTACACCCCAAACCTGGGGGTTCAGGTTGAGATGACAAATACTTTTGACACTTCTATATATGCATAAATGTAGTTAGAAAGCATTGATTGTATTAACTTTGGATCATTTCTTTTTCCCTGTGGAATAGAGCTTGAGGCCTTCAGCAAGGCACCATCTCTAACCAGATTGATAGTTTGGTTTTTATTAAGTTTTTTAATCATACTTATTGGTTGTGGGACTTAGATATCATTGAAGATTGCTTTGATAGGTAACAACTAATTAATCTTTGTGAAATATATAAAGGGCGGCCTCTAGATTGACCTAGTTAGATGGACATGCTCACTGAAAGGAGGCTTTGAATTTGCATAGGCCTATTTATGCAATGAATTGTGCCTTAGTGTGTTGCTTCCATTTTGCATAGTCATATCATTCTTAAGCTATTTAATATAGTGGAAAAGCATATATGCTTATTAATAAGCTTTTGGGAAAATTACATTTTCACCCCCTTGACATTTCTCGAGTTCCCTTCGAAACCCTCTTGGTAAAAATTTTTTAATTGGGTCCCTCAAATTTCTTTGTTGGCTGAATGTCATCCTTTATCCCATTAGTCATCCAATATCATTTGAACGCAATTCCAAATGACAAAAGTATCCTTTCTATTTTAATGACAAAAATACTCCCTCTTTAATGGCAAGAATGCCCTTTCTCTTTTTAAATCTAAAATATTTTGTAAAACCTAAGCTCCTTCCTCTTCGTTGGCAAAGCCCAGCACTATGGCCATCTAGCTCTGCCTTGCACTTCTCTCAAAGCCTGCTGCCCTTGATGAAGGAAAAAAAAGATGAGATAAAATCTTTTTTTTATTTTTTACTCTTCTTCTTCCTATCTCTTCTTTCAAGCCTTGGCCATCTCCCTCATGAGCTTCACTCTTCCAACCACCTCCTTTGCACTCCCCCTCCCGAGCACCCTCCTTCCAACCCTCATGCCATCATCGAGGGTCGGTATCCCGCTTACCAGTTGGTTGATGCACTCTAAATGTAGACATCAAGTTACTCTCCCAAGGGTTGAGAACTCAATCCTCTCAATCTTATTGCTAGAAGAGGTGGCAGAGAAGAGGGCATTGTGGGTGAGTTGGAGATGCACATTGGGGATGGGAGACAGTGGGGAATGAGGATGGAAGGTGATAAGGGAGGAGGCGGCAATATGGCCATACCTGGCTAATCTAGTTGTGGATCGAAGATGGTGGGTTTGTGGCAGTGCAATTTGGCTGAGTTAGTTGCCTCTTGTTGGACTACTCCAGTCTGCCTCCATCCCCCTTCGTCGCACCACCACCATCAACACCCTCTCTCTCCTCCCTCCGCGATCCTAAACCCTAACCTTTTCCAAACCCTCGACATCACCCACGCCCCCCTCCTTGTTGGTGGCAAAGGCATTCCCATCAAGGGCTTCGATGGTAGTAGTGTCGTTGCTTCCGAAGAGGTGGAGAAGAGCACAACCATATCAAGGGCTCGTTAGGTCTCTCACCAACTACCTGAGGCTCGACCTTTGTCACGGCAACTGTGGCAATGGTGACAGCGGAGGTGCTAATGAGGACAAGGTAGTGAACATGAAGAAGGTGGAAATTATTCTCCATGTCTTAGTGGTGCATAGGGAGATAAATTGTACAATTCTTTCAATATTTTTGTTTTAATGAAGGTTGAACTTTTGGAACTGTCCCAGCATCTTTACTGATTTCTTTTCTTTGCTTGACGTGGATATGCATATCTTTATTTCCAATTTTCTGCCTTGTGTATGATCACTCTTCAGTTTATCTTTTTTTTTTCGCCGTGACGACACCTCCTTGGATCTCACATTTCCATCAACCTGCTTATACTGTTTGGGGTACTCTTTACTGCTTAAGTACCTGGAAATAGTGGGAAACGATGTTTTGGATGCCTGATATTCTCTCAAGAAATAGT
This sequence comes from Elaeis guineensis, assembly GCF_000442705.2. NCBI lineage: Eukaryota > Viridiplantae > Streptophyta > Magnoliopsida > Arecales > Arecaceae > Elaeis > Elaeis guineensis. The sequence continues at coordinate 575,057 of NC_026002.2, forward strand.
TATTAAAGGAAAGGACTGGTGCAAAATATTCCCTCAAGTGGAACACAATCTCTTACTGGCCTTATTAGCTTCTAACATGACTCATAATTGGAGCCTGTTCCTTTATGACCAAGTCAAAGCGTCTATGTTCCATTTGGTATTGTCTGGTGTGATTGCTTTCCATTCATTTTATGATTTGTTTTTATTTTATTTTTTTAATTGTGATGTAATATTTCATTGTGGGGAGCATTTGAACATGGTCATATGGGACTAAGCACCCAAGATCAGATCCAGAATCCACACTATTTCTTCTCTTATTAGAAGAATGTTAGAGTGTCTTCTTCATTTGCAGTATATGGAACCTGGATTGTTAGACAAGCTTGGTACATCTCTGGCTGGTACCTGATACCTGAATAGATATTATATTTTCTTGTGGTTATCATAGGTTGTTCCAAGTATTTCTTTGCTATATTCTTCAAGTGCCCACGTACCTGTTTCCTTTGTGTAGACAGGGATAATCTGAATCCTTAAATCTGTTTAACTTTTCTGTCTTTGATATTATTTGGTTTCCATAAATTTGAGTTCTTCTACAGTTTGTGTTGGTTTTTTGTGTGAATGCTTCTATATGAATGTTGGTAAGGAGTGATGTGCATTATGTTAATTGTGATCTGGTACATCCACATGCAAGGAGCTGTTGATCATGTTTTTTCGATGTTGATCATTCCAATAGTTGCACATTTCCAGCTTGAGTATGTTGCATACGATTATGGGTTGTTCAGCTTTTCATATTCAGTTTTGCAGTTGCACTACAAGTATGTTACCTGTGTTGATTGGAGTTTGGGTGAACTTTTCTATTGGTGCTCATGGAAATACAACGCATTCTTGTTAATGCGCTAGCTTGTGGATCTCTAACATATACTATTTATACTAGGTTCGTCTGCTGCAGCTTTTGCAGGTGCACTGCTTGATAGCACGGAGGCATGCATGTGTATCTGTGTGTGCTTATTAGTTGCTATTTAATTTTTTTGATTTTTTATTCAATTGGTTGTATTACTTATGCTATAATTATAGTCATATGATAGCTATGCAACAAGTTGTCTTATTTATAGGAAAGAGGGCTTCATACATACACCAATGCAGAAGATCTATTACCATAAACAGATGCACCGTGAATGAAAAGCTGTAGGATAATTTTCTCTCTCTTCTCATTTTACTGTTTTCTTACTTTTGTAGAAAAAATGCCAGGCTGTTTTCTTCCCTCTTCTGCCTTTCTCATTTTATTTTGTTGGTATTGGAAACAAAATCAAATGAAGACTAATCCATAGAGAATGCATTTCCTTTTTTCCCTTTTTTAGGTTTATGCTTCTCTGCCTTCTTGCTTTCTTTCTTATCTACAAGTTCATACATTCTCATAGTTTATGTTGCATTAACCAGACAAAATAAGTCTTCCATGAGATTGGTTTTAGATTTCTTAGAGAATGTAAGTACAGTTGCTTTTATGAATGACTTGTTTATACTGTAATGATTTAGTTAGATACGATGAGCTTGTAGTTTGTTTGCCTCATGTTTTGCCAGCCATGGAATGATTGTATTGTTTTGATACACTCTCTGTTGTTGCACCCTCAATAACAAGCTACGTATTGGGTTTCAGTGACTTGGTTGTTGGTCTTAAATGCTTTTGACTACTGTGCCAAGTTATTGGCTTTTAGTTTCAAACTTCTCAAAGAGCTTGAATTTAGAGTTGGATATGCAAAAGGGCCTTTTGGTTTTGCCATTTTGTTTAATATTATTTGAAATTAGTGAAAAAGGAAACAACTTTAATAATGTCATCTCCTCTGGTGGGTCTCAAGGATTGAGACATCAGGTTGCTCCTCTTTTGTTGCTTTTTGGTCAGTCTATTGTTAATCTGTGAAGTATCTCATTTCCACTTATTCAGGCACTGGTTGGCATAGCACGTATTGGTTGGTGCATACTGGTCCATATTGCCTATATAATACAAGGTGTGAGCTGCGGTTTTCCATACCTTGTACCGGTATAGGGGTTCGATGTGGTATATGTTTTAGTGGTCAATGACCTGTATGGGCCTGTATCTTGGTATTTTAAACCATGGTGAATTTTTAGGCGGTTTACTTTCCTGATTCTAGAGCACCTGTCCTGAATATTTCTAAAGCTCATCCAATCGAACACATGTTATTCCAATTTGTGTGAAAATCTTTTGGTTCCCTTTTGATGTTTTTTCAGTTTCTTGATCCATTTATGCTGTCATCTGCACCATGCTGAACCGCATTGTCATTATAGGTTTTATTTTGGCTATATTTCTTCATTGATCCTTTTTTTGGTTCTGTTTTTTTGGTTGCAGTTATCAAGTCCTCCATGCTATTATGTTTTGCATGTTGTTGGATTTGATTCTGCATTTGCTTTTTTCCCCTATACTATTATGTTTTTTGAATTTGTGGTTTTTTTTTGTTATCGCCAATCAACATGTTTGCCCTGCCTATTCTAGATCGTCATCATCTTCCTTATTCGATGATATATATTTTGTTAGTCTATTATTTCAAATGATGATGTCACATTTTACTTTGATGAGATTCTTTAGCCTTGGCAAATTTGATTCACCTTTTTCATGGCTTCTGTTTGCTCATTTTTGTGTAGCTATTCGAGGCTAGATCATTTCCATTTCCTTTTATATTAACCAATCTTCCTACATCTTTACACATGATAAGATTGGTTGCATCCAAGGTTTGCCAAATCGTCTCGAATCGGGCAGTTCATGGAGTGCTGCAATGTACTGGTGGCCGGCTGGTATAGTTCTGGTAATAAAACGGGATATTAGGTGAGGAGGAGAGGGAGAAGGAAAGAATGGAAGAGAGAGAGAGGAGGAGAGAGAAGAAAAGGGAAAGGGAGAGAGGGTCTTTGGAGGTTGTCGGAGGTTGCCAATGGATAGTCTGGATCGCTACATATAGGGGAAATTAGAGGATGTAGGGAGGGAAGAACAGGGAGTGAGAGGAGGAATCCAGAGGCTGCCAGTGGCCATTGGAGGCCTCTAGAGGGTTTGTGAGGCCACTATGTTGTGGACTTCACTGGTTTTTCTTTTTTCTTTTGGTATTTTCGATTGAAATCGGCAAACCTAGTTGTCGATTTCACCTGATATTGCTAAACAAAAAGGAACAAAACATGGGCCAAAGCCCCTATTTTGATCCGATGCCTCCGAAGGCCCTCTCTTTCTCTCCCTTCTCCTTCCCTCCCCCCCTCTCTCTCTTCCTCTCTTTCCTTCTTGCTCCCCCCTTCCTCGCGGGCCATCCAACGGGCACAGTGGCCCTTTACTTGTCGAAGGCTCTTTCTCTCTCCCTCCCTTCCCTTTCCCCATCCTCTCTCTTTTCCTCTCTTTCCTTCTCCTCCCCACTGCTATGTCGATTCGAGCTCTGGTGTGATTTTGTGCGGGGCATACTAAATAGTACCATCGGCTGGCTGGTTGGCACATGGTCTGGTTCCGATTCAATGATCTTTCGTTGCATCAATCTTGTTGTTTTGCTTCTCAATTATATTTAGTGAATTTTGCTGTCCGTATATGTGATGCTTCATGGGTCATTTGCTTCTTTTTGCTTCATGTCTTGGTTCCACCTTTTCTCAAGCTTTCAAGACCGTATTTAGCCTGGTCTATCATTATATGATTAGTTTCTGGACCTTCTTGCATTTCTTTCTCGCATGTGCTTCTTTTTTGGTGTTGCCGTCTTTTGCCTTTTGGTAAGCTGTTTTTGTTATTCTTTTATTTGCGAACATATTATACTTTATCTCTTTTGTGGTAATTGCTACTATCACCATACTGGATGGTCTTATTTTCGCGTGCATACCCTTATGTTACTAGCAAGGAGCTTGAGTTTTATGCATTGCCATCTGGTCCTTGATAGGACTTGCTCCATGTGTTTGACCAGAGCAAACCTTTCATCCGCCCTTGCACTCTTGAGGTCTAAACATAGAGATTTGCATTAGTCATCCTTTCTATAGCTAGTTCACTCCATGAGATTAAACTTTTTTGTAGGGGTGGTAATTTATGATCTAACCTGTCAACCCGACCTGCAAATGACCCATTTTAAGCAGGTTTGGGTTTGACATAAATTGGTTTGGGTATTAATTTGATCAACCTATCTAAATCTGTTTATTGAATGTGTTGGTTTTAGGTTTAGATCTTGACCCTGTTTAACTTATTTTGACCCATGTAATAATTGGATCGGTTCATGACCTGATCTATTTAACCTATTAAGATTTGTTTATCCTTTTTAAAACCTACTTTACTTATTTCTGTTTTGTTTAACCTGTCCTATTTAACATGTTTAACCCATTTAAATCCATTTAATCCATTCAAAATCTACTTAACCTATTTAACCCATTTAACCTGACTTGATCTATTTAATAAATAAATTATACGGGTTGACTTGGGTTATTTGTTTAATAAATAGGTTGGATTCAGATATGAATATTTGACCTTTTTAATAAACAGTCTGTGTTCATGTTGATGAATTTCTTACCCAACCTGCATCCAACCGACCCAATTGTCGCTTGCATCTAGCCCAACCCATATCCGACCTGACCTGATCCGATTTTTATCCCTTTTATTATACCACCTCTGGCTTTATTGGTGGTTTGACTCAAAATTCTATGAGATTCAATATATGTACATATGTATATGTATATATATGTATGTATATGTGTGTGTGTGTGTATATATGTGTGTGTCTCTCTCTCTACATTTTGACCAATAAGGTATATGTATATATATATATATTATTTACATGCTGACCAATAAGTTCCCCTCTCCCCTTAGGTTTAGCACAATAAACATTGTCCATGTCAATGATTTGCTTGCCTTCTTAAATTGTTGGATGGTTATAGGGATCATTTGAATGCTGGGGTGTACAATAGACCTTGCTGGTTTATGCTTACCATTCTTTTGAATGGTTATGAAATGGAGTGTGTACATCAGATGAAGAGAATGATGAGATAAATGTGGTCTACAACATGATGAATGCTGCGTTCCATATCCAACAAATGCGCAATTTCTTACATACTGGCTGAGTGGAGGTGGCGAGCCTGTTCATCTCTCTCTCTCTCTCTCTCTCACACACACACACACACACAAACGCACAGTATAGATATAATTTCTCTATCAGATTATCTTGTGTAATGACAATCTGGTTAGAACTGTTTGATGTAGCTCTTGCACAGCAATCAGAGAACCTTTGCTTTTGGAGCAGATGAACATGAATGCAATTCCTTGTACTTTCTTTCTGGAAGAAAGTGGCCTATGGTGCATATTTGTGATTATCCATGTTGCAAGAGCATGGTGTTTTTTGTGAACTATGATGGATTGGCATGCAATAATTCGCACCTATCTTTTTTACCTCGTAAATAGTACATGCAATGCATTTGGGAGTTAAACTGTATTTCCTTATAGCTTGCTTGGCTCCACAACAGAGTAACCTCTTGTTTTCTTGAGAACCCATGTAAGCAAGGTTTTCTGTACCGGTACCGGTGGCCGGATCGGCCGGCCGGCGGTACGATACAGCACGCCTCTGTTCCGTTCCGAACCGAGGCGAACCGACGCGAACCGACGAAGGAAATCGGGAAAGAAAAAGAGAGAGAGAGAGAAATAGAGAGAGAGGGAGGAAGGAAGAAAAAGAAGGAAGGGGATCCGCCGGAGGCCTCCGGCGACAGCCGTGGCCGTCGAGCGGCGGAACGGCCTCCCGCGGCTCCGCGTGGGGAACAGGGGCGATCCGCTCCTGTTTCTCGATTTTTTTTTTGAAAAACTTTTTCAAAATGAAGTCGGCAAACCACTTGCCGACTTAATTAAGTGAAGTCGGCAAACCACTTGCCGACTTCGTTTTGAAAAAGTTTTTTAAAAAAAATTTTCGAAAAACAGGGGCGATCCACCCCTGTTCCCCGTGCGGAGCCGCGGGAGGCCGTTCCGCCGCCCGACGGCCACGGCTGCCCGTCGGAGGGCCTCCGACGGCCCCTCCGGCGGATCTCCTCTCTTCTTTTTCTTCCTTCCTCCCTCTCTCTCTCTATTTCTCTCTCTTCCTCTCTTTTTCTTCCCGGCAACGGCATGTACCGTTTTGCATGCCGGAACCGTCTTGGTTCCCCGTCGGGACGGTTCGGCACGCCCCATATCGGGCGGTTCGGTCCGGTATGGCAAACCCTGCATGTAAGGGTATCTGGGGGAAATAAAACAATGGAGACCAATGGATGATTGGAACTTGGGGGAGTGGAGGCACACCCTCTTGAGGAGGAAGGCGAAGAGGAGGGTTTTCCCTTTTTCACAGACTCTTCCAGAATCTGGCCATGGATTAATGTTTGCCATCCGACATTGAGCTGAACTGGATCGGATATGGATCAGATGCAAAAATTCATATCTATATTTATTTTAAAAGGATATAGATACAAATTGGATATTGAAACATCAAAGTATGTATACAAATATGGATATAAGTCGGATGGTGAAACTTTATGACTAAAGAATCAATGATATTACTAAGTAGATGATAAATAAAATTAACAGCATGTTAATGTGGTTATATGTTTCCCTTAAGGTGGCGTTTGGTGCATCGCCAGGCAATCTGAATTGTCAGTAATGTGGATTGTCAGTAATGTTGATTACTATGTTTGGTACATACATGTAATATTACAGTAAAATTATTGAAAATCTTGATTAACATGTTTGGTATGACAATCACATTACCGGTAATATGAAATCAAATTTCTAAAATACCCTTATGTCAAATCTATTGTAAATTCATATACTATGACTTACACTCAACATCATCCTAGCATCGTGGCTGCCGGACGGCAACATGCCTGGCCGTTGGCTGCCGGCCGCTGCCCCTGCTGCAGTCTCCGACCGTCAGCTGTCGATCATGTCATCCGCCGCAGATAGCCGGCCCCCATCGCCATCATTACTGGTTGGTGACCATAATTTTTTGCCCTTTTTTAATTAAAATATATTCATTAGAAAATACTAATTAATTTAACTTCATATATCATAAAATATATTTTTCAAAAGGTCAACAGGACGCTCGATTTGATGGCACAATATCATAGAATCCATGAGAGGTACTATTTTGAAAAGCCAATTCAAGCTTAAAGATGAAAAATTACTTGATCATCTCTGATCAGTGACCATTACTTAATTTAATTATGTGAAGATGCCAGGATACAGAAGTTAATTTAATTAAATGAAATCAAATTTTTAACTAGCCATAAAGAAATAAGATTTCAAAAAAAAAATCCACAATACTCTGTGATTTGGGTTTGTGAGATAAGATAACAATAGATAAAAAAAAGGAAAACGAGAAGATAAAACCGACCATGGCTTCGGAGATCTCCACCCCCTTTTTCTCTCATTTTATTGTTCTCTTTCTCTTTTTTTATTTTTTTTATTTTTTTAAACTTGTTGTGTAAATCCATATCTCCTTCCCAATTTATTCGCTTCCCCCTCGCATTTCTCCCTTCTTCTCCCCATCTTCGCCTATCTTTCTTTCGATCTTCTCCCCCCAAACCCCTTTCGGTGAGTAATCTGCACCAATTTTCGGATTTCCTTGCTAATTTCTCTGCGAAAACATGGATTTTTTTCAATGTTTCGGTGCTCATTTTGGTGGAGATTTGGTGTTTTTTGGCAGCGGCCGAGGAGGGGAGTTTAGTGCTCCGACGGAGATGGCAGCGAGGATGATGTGGTGGCGGCCGTGGCCCCTGTCGATGTCCAAGTTCTATGTGCGGGTGGTGGTGCAGCGAATGGAAGGGGTGGAGGCAGAGATGGCGGCAAGGGTGATGGTGGAGGTGCAGTGGAAGCGACTGAAGACAACGTGAGAGGCGATGCATTCGATGGCTAGGGTTTATGAGAGGTTAAGGGGAGAAAAGAAGTGGCTTCGAGAAGAAAAGAAGTTTTTTTTTTTGATTTTTTTGATGAAGATAATTTTGTTCAAAAATATTATTGTAAGATTACCAAAGATATGGTAATTTGGATAACCACCCCTTCCCAAGGCAATCTGGATTGCCACCTAAAAAATATACCAAACGCAGTAATCTAGATTACCACTTTAAATTGCTGGCAATCTGGATAGACTATCGGCTACCAAACGCAACCTAAACGTTCATGAGTGCTGTATAAAATTAAAATAGGGTTACAAATAGAATCAGATATCTAAATATGGATTGGGTAGTTGTCTATCTATATTCATATCCATTTTTTTTTGATGGATATGGATACAAATATGGATATTAGTCTAATGCTCAAAATTCTATCCACATCCAGATAGATTCAGATGCGAAAATGGATCTGAATGGATCCCGGTCCACTTTCACCCCTAACACAACCTCAATCCACATGAAGAAGACAAGGAGCTTGCTTTCATTCTAGATCTGTCTCCTTCATATCCTCTTGTTGCTGGTTCTCACCTCCCCGACTCTGACAATGATGCCATCCTCTGTTGCTCGTTCCTCTGGCACGGCCTTTCCCATGGCCTACAGAAAGAGAGGGGTAATGAGAAGTGTTGGCAAATTTCTCCTTCCAGTGCTGGTAACAACCATGGCAAGGTGATATCCAGTTGGGTGAGAGAGACCAAGGGAGATGGGTGAGGGAGTCAATCAGGTGGGTATTTGTGAACTGGATTGTGTTCTTTCCTCTTCTCTTTTTCTGTTTTTGGGTTTGTTGACCTGTGGGGTCATTGTCTATTACCTGGTTTGTTTGGATGGTGTAGCTGCCCGGGTCAAATGGTTTTTGTGTCCACTACCTCCTCTCCAAGTTTAGGTTTTACATGGACTTGAACTCCCCAACCCTGGTGGGTGGGGGTTGGCAAGGTTGACTGGGTCTTGAAACATTGTTTAGTCAGCTGGCTACCTGGCATCAATGCTCCCAAAAACAGCACATTCTCTGACATCAATACTCTTTTAAACAACTTGATTGTCAACTTTTGATTTATTTATTCATTATGATTGCTTTTGATGGTTGTGATTCTGTTGGTATTTGTTTAGGGATTAGGCTGGAAAGTTTGAATATCTGGGTTTGTAGAATCTAGATTTTTCAATTTTTTGTATATGTACATACTGGCTTCATATCTGGTGACTATGACTCAGGTCGTCGTAAGCTTGCAACATTGTCAACAAATGATCTATGACTCAGGTAGTCCCAAATCTGGTTTATACAATTATAATGAGATAGTGCAGGCCTATATTCTCAATACTGGCTGATAGGCTGTCGGTTGTCAGTTGCTGACTTATACAGCCAAATGTATGGTGGTTCAATTATTGTGCCTTGCTTTTTGCTAAAGTGTTGTTTATTTACTAATGTTCTTTCCATTTTATCTGGCTGTCCTTCGTACAAGTGAGACACCACCTTGACATACTACTTGTACTGACTGAAATTATCAGCTATAACTTGTTTCTCGCAGAAGTCTGAAAAAAAAAGTGATTTTGCAACCACATCTATGTGAAGACTTGTTTATTTCTATATTATTATTACTCTTACATCATTATCATCATTCTTCTTTCATATCTTTATTTAGGTTTGCAGCAGAAATCCTTATGCCAACAAGAATTTTATGTAATTGTTTAATTATCACATGCATGGTTACTATCAGTTTTGCGGACAGCTACTAGAGTGTTATGTTCACTCTTTGGATACTGTAACTAATGGTTTAGTATGTTTCTTGTTTTCTTTCCTGGCTGCGGGGATTAATATTCATTTCTATATTGCTAGTAGAAATCTATAGGAATCTCTTGATACTTATGTTTCCTATTTCTTCTGTTTCATTTTATTTTCTCCCAGAGGATATAGTCATTTTTTGTGTTGGAGTGCTGCTATGTAGTGAACAGTATCCATTACCTAAATCTCTTTGAGTTGTGAAGTTATGATGGGTCTTGCATTCAAATGAATGAATGAATGGCAGACACTAATGGTAAGATGTGAACCCATTGATGGGTCAGGATCAACATTCTTCCATGGTGAAGTATGAACTCGAAGTTCATCTGGCTATGTTCTTTTTTTTTTTTTGCCCTTTCATATGCTGTCCTCAGTATCTGTCTGTGCTTGCTTCTGTTCATGTATCAAATTTATTGTCGGTCCAGTTTCTTCCTTGCATGTTCGCGTGATTTTTTTCCTTTCTCAATATGACATCTATGTTGCTGTGTGGCACCGATAGACTTGACCACAACCAAGCAACTATGTTAATTGGAATGATGTGCTATCCTCTTGTTCACATTCTTTGGAACCTAGGTTGCCAAGGGAGATGATGTCTATGAACTAAGCATACTAATCATGCCTAACCCATCCCCTTGTATTTTTGCAAATTCTGTTTTGATGTTTATTCTTGTGGAAGGCTACATCCTGTACCATGGTAAGATTTCAGAATCATAAAATTGGTATCCATTCTTTTAGAAATTAGGAGTCTTTTACAAGGTTTTAAATTCTATGGGATGGAGGTGTCCCGATATATCCATGAAACGGATGCTTTGCTGTCCGATCTCGACAGCCGTCTCGGTCATGCATCATAATAGACATCCTCCATTCCTCTCTTCTTCTTTTTTTTTTTTTCATTTCTTTCTTTCTTTTTTTCTTTCCTTCTTTTCTTTCTTCTTCTTTTCTTTTCTTTTTTCTCTTTCTTTTTGTCATCCCATCCTACCTTTTTTTCCTTTTTCTTCTTCTTTTTCTTTCCTTTCTTCCTTCTTTCCTTCCTTTTTCTTCTTCCTTCCTTTCTTTCTTTTGTTTTTCTTCTTTTTTCTTTCCTTTCACTTTTTTTTTCATCTTCCTTTCTTCTTTCTTTTCTTTTTTTTCTTCTTTCTTGCATAGATGGGTTTCGAGGTCCCAACCCCGTCCTGGTCTCATTTCTTCACAGCAATGGGAGGGGACAGTCGGGATGCCCCGTCCCATCGGAATGTAAAACCTTGGTCTTGTCATTAGTTTTTATCCTCAAATGCAGATTGGATTGCCCCAGAATGGGAACGGTTTATCTTTGTAGTTGACATAGTCATCATAGTTTCTTGTAAGATACTTTAATCATGGTTCAAATCTCATGCTTGTGTTCGTGTATATAGCTTTAACCTCATGTCCTCTTATGTTTTTGATTTGTACCTTTCCCCTTTAACATTCTTGTCTGCGTGATGCTCATCGAATGTGCTTTATCTGCTCTGCAACATAGTCAGCTTGTGTTTTGTAAACGTATATTCAAGGCTTAGAGTCATGTAGTGACTGTGGAAACATTCTTGAATTCCTCCCAATTTTATGCATCCAATGTAATGCTGTTAGCCATCTCTTGCTTATTTAGCCATTCTATACATGTGATATAAGAAAGCAGTAGTTGATAATCTTAATCAAGTCTTTTGACCTTCACTCTTAATTCATGCTTCAATTACTCTGATGCCCTAATGGGGATTTCATTTTTTACATGTTGTTTTCCTGTGCATGTGAGATGCTCATTCAAGTTTCAAGAGAAACCCATTTTTAAAGATGATTACGCTTCTACTATGTCCTTTTCTCTGTAGATCAGGATTTAGAGATAGAGAAAGAGCAAATTGTATCGCCTAAAATTGGGATTGTGTTCTGAAGGAAACAAGTTTCATATCAGGTGAAGTTTCATGTTCAGCCTTTGATGGAGTTATTTGATTTATAGTGTAGATCTTTTATTACTTGCATTGATTTTTGATCCCTGAGGTTTTATTTTGATTATGGAAAGAGAAGAATAGGTAATAAAAAGGCGCACTTTGGGTTTTTTCGTGCCTAAATTTTAAGATGATTTTGTGGGGTTGCCCATATTGTTACAGTCATCTTCATTTGCATCTCCCTTCTTTCTCAACATCCAAATTAAGCAGAAAGTTCTCCCTCTTCATTTGAGTATCAAATTTACCGAGCTCGCATCTCATGAAATTTCACTAATTAACCACAATAGCATGCCATTGAGGCACTAATTGATTATGATCAATCTGCTTATCCATGGTTTTAAGGATGACTTTTTGCTACGATCAGATTCACTGATTTTCAAGATTTGTGCACCCGTGATGGTCACTTGGGTGGAACCTCTTTTATTTGGATGCAGTAGTTGTTGAAGAACACATGGAGGTTTTGGATGCAGTTGTTGTTGAAAAACACATGGAATTTTTTATAATTTTGAAATGCAACGTGCTTTTAAGTGAGCTACTGATTGATCCATGTCTGATATATATCGTCGCAGTTAACTGCTGACTGCATAGACAGAAAAAGTCCTTGTTAAGCTACATAAGTAGGTACTTGGATATGTCCTTAAGCCTATACAATTGGTCCTTTTGGTGGGAGCATGAAAGTTTAACTATTCCTTGGTTGATACGCAGACATGTCATGGATTTGGAGATTTTCTTTGTTCTGCTTTGAATTTATCTGGCCATGCAATTCTCATTTGGCTATCTGCTGCTGCTTGTGTTTTAATTGGTGCAAGAACAATTTGCATTTTATTTGTACGGCCAAGTTTTTGTGGCAAATATCTAGAACAGATACCACTTGTGGCATGTTGGTTTTTTTCTGTTTGGTTTGAAATGCTCTTTAAACTTGCGACAAGGTGGTGCTAGCTTGTCTGCTTGCTCACCTTGAAAACTGCTTTATTATCTAATTATATCAAGTATGTGATTGCTTGTGTTACTCTGCTTCATTTTTTTGGGTCAATTGTTGACTTGGCTCTGCTTTGACCATTTTGATGGCTGCTATAGTTTAATTTTGTTTTGATTGTTGGCTTATTTCTTGGCTGTTGTGCATAATGAGTTCACTTTGGTCCTCTTTTCATCCATGCTGCTATTACTAGCGCTGCTGCTGTTATTCATTTAATTGGCCTATGATATCCGTTCTTTTGGGACATTTTTGTGAATGCTGCTAAACGTGCTGTCTTTTTTGCTGGTGCACTTGGCACTGAAATATTTGTTAAGGTGTGTGCAAAAGAATTCTTTTTGACATTCTACCTTCCATTGCTAGGTTGATTGTACTTGCTTGGAATGTTGTTCTTTAATTCATGTTCACTTGTGCATAGTTAGAATTGTTTGCAATGCTTCTTGTCTGTTGTCTTATTATATTACAATGCACTAAAGGGAGCAATAATTCGTGAAGAGTTATGTCATTAGAATATTATTTCAGTTCAATATTTTGTGCTGGTGGTCTATAGTAAGGTCAGCTGAATTGTGTCAAACCGGCTGGTTCAGGGCATGCCAAACTAGGTGGCTCAGGGCATGCTGAATTGGCTCCTTCGGTTATCAGCATAGTTCATCTGTTCAATTCAAAATGGAAGCCTTACCATGCCCATAGAGGGGGAGGGAGATGGATAGAGGTAAAGAGAGGAAGGGAGGGAGAGAGGGCTTGAAAGTTCTCATCAAAAGATCGGAATAGGGGATCCTCTTTCGTTTCAAAACAATGGAACCTTTCTTTTTTGCCAACTTCGAATTGAAACAGGCAATTGTTTTATCAACTTAAATTGAAATCAACAAAAAAAAATCGGTACATCCTGGAATGATATGGTACAGATTCATTCTATATTATGCCGGTTGGCGATTCAAGCCCTGATACTGGTTTGGTGACTTTATAGAGTAGATTCTCAAGTTGGTTTGTGAAACTTTGTTTTGGATGCTGATTTTGTAGTGAAATTTGTAGTTGGGGTTTAGGTGATGAAAGAACTTATGTAGCAATGCAGTGAGTTGCAAAGAATATATAGCTTTGAACTTAATGATTATGGCAAACTGTTTTGTTATTTTGTCTGTTAGGCTGATAGTTGTGTTCTATATATGCATGCTTTCACAGACTTGGAATTATTATAATTCTTTCTCACAATGATATGCATTTAATTTCAGTTTCCTTTTTTCTCCCTCCTGTTCAATCGGGAAACTCTGATTCTTTTGTTATTCAATGTGCTTGTGTGCTAAATTACAGGGCTTCTAAAGACTTTGCAGATGTGCATGGACTTATTATGCATGTATACAACTCGCAAAATGCAGAGTTGCGGGTTGATCATCTTGGGTTACACAAGGCCTTGTGTGTTCTTATGGGATGGAACTTCACAAAGGCCCCTGAGAACTCCAAGGCATATCAATTATTATCTGCTGATGATGCTCATGCAAATAGGGAAGATCTTATTTTATGGCCACCAGCAGTGATAATTCATAATACAAATTCAGGAAGAAGAAAAGATGGTCGCATGGAGGGTATGGGTAATAAAGAAATGGATACTAAACTTAAAGGTATATATAACATATTAGCTTCACTTTATTTTTTACGTGATAACGTATTAGAATGTTTATACAATTGAAGATTCATTGGTCATGCTCTATATATTTTTCATCGGTCAATTTATTGATCCAAATAGATTGAAAATTGTTTTGATTTTTTATGTTCTATTTTAGAAACATGCTTGGTCTGTCTTCTTAACATATATTTGTTCTTGTTTTAAAATGAGTCATTGTTTTATCCTGATTTCCTTTTTGACATGCCAATTGATTTTTGTTGAATTGTCATTATGCTTCTAATTTTTGTTGTGATATTTTTAATCTGGTCTTTGCCTGAACCCCATTGCCGCTCTCTCCTCTTTGGTTCTCTATGTCAATTTGAATTCGAGCTACATGAAATTCAACACTGGCCCCTTTATGTTCTTGCTCCTGCCTTATTTCCTGCCACATGAATTTCTAACAACTAGAGCTATGTTGTTTCTAGGCATCATTGATCTTCAGCAAGGGCATCAACTCCTATTAGTTTCTAGTGATTTGGTATGCATACTGGTGTTGCTTATCAAATAAGGTTGACCACGATCTTTTAGTTGTTTGGGCCGTCAGTTTTGGTAAAACTTTTATGGTTCATAATCAAAACTGTATTCTGATTTGGTGAGCAATAGTTCATGCACCTATTTCAGGTTATACACGATTATACTTTTTTGGGTCCATATACTTGGCCCATGCATACTAATGCAAACATATTGATGATGGGCCACTATGGAGGCTTGTTCAATTGGCCTCATTCCTAGTGGTCCTTGAGTGCATGGCTATGTAGCTCAGTTGTACTTCCTTTCCCCTAATGCGGAATGGGTACTATTGTTGTGATGTCAAAATTTGGAAGGAAATGCATTCATGATGTTATGTCTGTTCCTGGTTTAGCTCACAATTTGCTTTCCTTTCTTTTTTTTTTTCTTTAAACCTTTAGTTGTTTATATCCATTGAGATGCAGTGCTGCTACCTTATGGAACCTATTCCCCTGCCCCCTTCCTCTCTTCAGTGAAATGTTATTTGTTGCCATAAGAATAAAATCTCAAATTTCTGCATGGTTTGAGTGTTCCATTGTACCTATGCCCTGTTATCCATAAACAAGTGTGGTCCTGATTATCACCACCCTTTTGTTATATTACTTGGTTTGCACATATATGCATTAAGTCAAGATCTTATTTTTGTATTAGATGCATGAAATTGCAGTGGAGGGGAGGAGTACAGACATGTTTCATTGGGATTATTTGTTAGGAGTTTGTTTTTAAGAGTCGTCTCTGATTAACAATATCAGAGGTGAAAACTATAGACTATTTTTTTCTCATTTTCGATATTTACCTTCGATGGTTATACGTGCGGAGATCTTAATTTGTATTGATGCTTGTCTTCAAAACAGTTGTGACCTTAGAAAAATATTAGTTAGAAACTTTATTATTTGATCAAATATAATGGTTTCAATTTTTTATATGATTAAGTTGTGTATCAGAGTACAATGAGAACTCAAGGAAAATAAATTTTGCCATATGAACTTGTTCAATCATCAATGCAATGGGGTGCTGGATTTTGAGTGTTGAGAAGAATGTTCAAAAATTAAACAGTTACGCACACACACACACACTGAATGTCAATATCTGACTGCTTTTAGGTGGATCATTTCAAACTGTCACCACCATAGTGTCCAACTTATGATTTTTCAATACATAAGGAACATGGTGATGGACTAAAGTGGTTGTATATGATGCAACTTGCAAGACCTCATGGATGGCTTTTTGTAAATTCTGGCAACTGATGACATCTTTAAGAAAGCTTGTTTTTAAATTCTTTATGATAGAAAATGTATGCTATTAGGATTGGTAATTGGATTGTGCTCATGGAAGAGTAATTATTATTGGTATGATATGCTTGAGATGTAAGTGAAGTGGAGGCAACATGTTAATGGTGATACAATGCAGTTTCTGCAGTATAATTAGGGTAATGTTTAAGCTTTTAAGTGGGAAGACATAGTGCAAACATGTAATATATTCTTATAGTTGACCATGTACAAGCCTTGTACATGAAATTATTTCTCAAACAAGGGTTTATATAGGCAAAGGTTACATTGAGGATTAACATGAGCTTGCATGTGCATGGTTTTGATGCTTTGGACATTGATACATAAATATTGTGCTGACGTATATTGCAATACAGAATGATGCGAAGGAGGTTAAAGATGATTCTAGTAAATTCATGGTCCAAGTTGACTTTTGGATGAGAGAACTCAAAGCTGGTATGCTGCAAGGTATGCCATCTCGATATCGAGCTTGTTATTGATGCCACCCCTATTAATGTGTCATTACACCCAACATGGGGGTTGATTCGGTGTGTTGAGTGTTGATATGTCCCTTGTACTGCATATCGGCACCGAACTGGTACAATATGGCATACATTGGTATGGTGTGCCAATATTGACTATTCACTTTGAACATAGGTGGAGGATTTGTAATGGTTTGAAGTTAGAACTCAGTGCCACATTGATGGTGCAATATGAATATGCTCTCTACATATTCTACTTCCCTATCTATCTTGTGCCTCTATCAAGAGTTAAGAGAGAAATAATGAAAGGAAGAGAAGAAAGAGGCATCTAGGCCTTCAACTGAGACTATCATGGACTAGGTCTAGCACGAACTAGACCAAGTTTCAAAAGGTTGCTATGATATGTGGACTACATAAGAGGGCACATGTGGTTATTATTATTTTTAACCATTTAAAAATAAATATAATACATAAATCATGGTTCTCAATCTTAGTACCAAACCTCATATTGGTACCATCTTGGTACAATTTTGGTATGCCCAATATGAGAGTCGGTTCGGCGTATTGATACTCAATACGCTACTTGTATTGTGTATCAATTCTATATCGGTGTGGTATGGTATGCCTTGATACATTCTTTTATGCATTAAATGCATTAAAAGGGTATTGATAGTATTTTTGGATAAATAAGAGTAATATTGATAATAAAAGCAACTAAAATTTAGTGCCTCCTACTAAGCATTTATTATCTAATATCCATAGTTAAAACATAAAGTGTGAGCCTTGATGCAACAGTAAAGTTGTTCTATTGTGACCTGAGTGTCATGTTTCGAAATGAAGAAATAGCCTCCTTGCATGTGGGGGTAAGGTTGCGTACATGTGACCCTCCCTAGACCTATAGGGGTAGGAACCTTGTGCATTGGGCTGCTCTTTTTTGTTAATAATTATAACGTGCGCAGCATATTAACATTAGTTATAATATGGACATTTGGCCGTCCAAAATCTAGTTCCATTTGCACAGAGCTTGAACTAGTTTCATTGCAAGAGTTCATGGGCTTTATATGGGCATCGGACATTCCATTTGCAAATAATTAGCATTGTAGATGGAGCTTGAAATAGTTTTGTTACATGAGCCCATGGCCTGCATATGTGGCCCCACAATGCTAAGTATGCCACACAAGGATTGCACAACCATCCCGAACCATTCATTTTGGGGCATACTGAACCATATTGGCGATGGATTAGGATGGTTCTAGCATTTGAAACGAGAAACCGACAAAAAAGGGGGAGGGAGAAGAAAAAAAGGAAAAGAGAGAGGGGGGAGGGGGCGGGAAGGACAGGGAGGGGCCGGGAGGCTGGTGGAGGGCCGTAGAGGACCGGAGGAGGGGCTCTACCCTCCTCTCGATCGAAACAACGGTGATGACCTTTGTTTCTTTTTTCATTGTTGTTGACCCCTAGTAAAGTTGTTCTTGTTTTGATCAAGAGGTGGGTGGAGCCCCTCCTCCAGAAGTCTCCGCTGACCTCCTAGCTTCTCTCTTTTCTTCTCCCTCCCCTCCCCTCTCCCTTCCTCCCTCTTGTTCTAGCTCTTTCCTACTCTCTCTACTGTGTCGATTCGGATCTGACATAGAATGGCATAGGGGCGTAGCGAACTGTATCACCAGCTGATTGGTCCAGGCCTCAATGTAGGCATAGCCAACCTTGTACCTTGATGCCACATATCACATAATGCTCAGCGTGCCTCATATGCAACCACGCAATGCTACATGGGCTGCATATATAGCCACAAAATGCTAGGCAGATTGCTTTTGAGGCATACATGTGTGAAGCAATGTGGTGTGGTTGGGAACCACATCTGCATATGCAGCCGTACTCTATATTTTAAAATACTGAACTGGCCATGACTTGGTTTCCTTTTAGGACATGATTTTAGACTTGGGCCCAATTGAGTTGCTGACTAAGTTGGATTGGGCTGAGTCCATGGAAATTATTTGCCCCCATCCAGCCTGGGGTAGGTCATGCATGATCCAGACCAACCCATTATATTTGGGTCCATGTTATGTTGGATCTTGCTTTGGTTCAAATGAAAGAGGAAAGAAAAGTTCACTTGAGAGTTGAGGTGCATGGAAAGTGGAGAAGAATAAAAAAAGGTTTTGGTATAGAATGCTACCCCTCATTTGTCAAGAAAGATGAAATTTAAGTATTTAACCTTAGTCTTCACCTTACAAAGAAACATTCTCAATACTCTTACAAACCAAAAATGCATGACTAATGGAGGACCATCTAAGGGAAGAATTTAAATGCTTATCATGATTCCAATGCAAAACAGCAAGCAATATGAATGAATCCGAAAGCTAAACTATGGCAAACCTCAAATATAGGAGACTGGATGTTCCTAAATGAGAAAAAAATGCATGATCTGGTAGGATGTAAAGAATCTTCTAAACTAAACCTAAGAATGATGTAAAATATGTTTGCTACAAATGTGGCTTCTGATTAAATCATAGCAACAGCAGGGAAGAAATAGACCCTAGGAAATAAACGAGAGATGCAGATCTGATTTGGGAAGAAATAGGAGACATGAAGAAAGGATAACTATCGGACTTGCTTTGGAGGAGCTCTCGCACCTTGATTATGTGATGCAGGAAGAAGATGAAGGAAACAGCAGTCTCTTTATTATTTCACTGTGCAACCATCATAATAAAATACCCTAGGGTTGGGCAGTATTTATAAGATTAAATAACACTTTTGTAGAAGGACCCCTTCTAACAAATATGATTACAATAAAGTCCTTAAAAATTTTAATGCAAGTCCCTCAAACCTAGAATTCATAAATAGCTTAATCTAAAATAAAACAAAAATAAACAAAGCGAAACACTAGATGAAATTTAATGCCAAACATTATCTAAAATCTAATGATCTTCCATCCATAAGCGCACATTCCTTCATTGACACCATAGGTAGGTCTCAAAACCTTGTTGAATTCCATTAATGATAGAGTTGTTACTTCCAAAGTCATGGGATCATGGTTAAGTTGGGCTGGGTCGGGCTGGACCAGCTTGAGTTGGGTTGTCCAATGTTTGACTTTGATCTTACTAGTCCACTGGTTTGGTTATGCTGGCTTGTGCAAGAAAACAAACCTATATCCAACTTGTTATCTAGGTCATGTTCTGGATGTAAACTTGACTCTTGAGCCTAAAAGATCGCGACTGATTGGAGCTAACCATGTTGGCACTGGGTTGGGCCACTAGTTAGCCCGACCTTTTGCTACCTTAGGGGCATCATATGAGAATGGTGGAAAGTGAACCTTTGATTGCGGTGGCAAACAACTGCTGGCTTTATATCTTCGTCCTTTTGGTCTCACCTCCTCTGCCACCTCTCTTTGTACATTTGCCTAGTGGTTTTGCTCTTGTTGGTCTCCTGTGCGCCCCCTTTTTCCTCCGCTCTTCTCCTCATCTGTTTTCCAGCTTCTCTTTTTCTTGTGTTGTTTCTCCCTCTAGCCACTACCTACTTGTTTCTTCCTCTTCCTTATCTGCTTCTTGCCTCCAATTACTTGTGTGTTAGGTAGTCCTTTTACTGTGTTGCCCTTTTTAAAATTATTATTGCACCTCTTCTCTCCTCCGGACTCCTTACCTCCCCTTTATTCTCCACCCCTTCACTAGTGGGTGTTCTGTCTCATATATGCTCTTCGTTGTCTTCTTATCTTTCTCCACCATTATATGCTGCCAATCATGCAATTCAATCCGCTCCCATCTCATTGTCCATGGTTGACTCTCCTTCTCCTTGGACGGTTTGCACACAATTGGTGATGGCTACCATGTACATTATCCTTGTCCTAAATCCAGTTCTCTCTCCATTTTGATATGGCTATGTTTGTGCTAATTTGAAAATCTAATATAGGTGAGTCTGGGTGTGCCCTTGATAGGTCAGGCTGACTGGGGCTGACCCATCAGCAATTGTGCTGCCATTGTTGTTTAGTTGGAAGAGTTTAAATTGTGGGTTTGCCAATATATGCATCTAGGTTCCACAAGCAGGAAGAGCATGGGAGTTGAATTGGCTTTTCCACATTGGGGTTTCTAAAGCTTGTGTAATGCAAGGTTCCACATGCCATTGCTGCTTTGCAGTTCAACCTCTTACTACTGATTTAATCTCAACTGGTGTTGGGTGTGAACAAAATTCATTGTTGAAGTGCTCTCTGGATTTTATATCGTAATGCTGAATCAAAAAAATCCTGGGAATCTGGAACTTGGTTTCACCATATCCTCAATTTGGAAATGGATTGTGACGTTGTCCTCCTCCTGGAAACTTTTGGCAACACTTATATGTTCTTAAATGCATCCTGTTTCTCATATATATTTTAACTAGGTCATATTTATGGCTTGTATAGCCTCTATGCTTTGGCCTTTATGCTTTTCTCATTGTGTCACACATGTTTGACATCCTTGATGGTGTTGCTACAGTGAGACCTCTCTTTTCCAGTAATAATGTTTGAATAGATAATTGTGTTGTGAAGGAGAGGTGTACATTTAGGGTGCATTTGGTTACATTTTTTGATTTTTGATTTTTAAAAAGTACTTTTTTTTTTTTTGATTTTTGCTATTGAGTAAAAGCAAAAAGGTAAAAAGTATGTTTGATAACTACGTTGCTATAAAGTAAAAAGCAACGTTTGGGGATGGCAGATGAAGAGCTCGACGAGGGAAAAAGATTCAGAAAGGGAGGGAGAAGGGGGTAGGGAGGTGAAGAGCTTGACGAGGAAGAAAGATTCGGGCTCTTTACTTTTTGGTTTGGCATTTTAGATGTGCGGAAGCAAAAAAAGAAGAAAAGCAAGTTTTGGAAAGCAAAAAATTTTTGTTTTGCATATAAAGCAATTATTTTGATTTTTGCTTTTTGCTTTTCATGGTGTTACCAAACATTGCTTTTTGATTTTTGCTTTTTAGTCAAAAAGCAAAAAAAATACTTTTTTAATGGCTAACCAAACGCACCCTTAAAGAAAAAGACTCTGCAATTGTATAGTTATAGTTGTAAATGCCATTGTGATTTTTCCCTACATAGTTAGCAAACAACTCTTGCCCTAGATCTACTAATGATCATGGTTGTCAATACTGGATCATATTGGTACATATCAGGTGTGCTGACTCATATTAGTGGTAAATCGATACTCAGCATGCTCCTCCATATTGAGTGTTGGTGTCAAGAACTGTACCATATGGACACTTACCAGTCGTGTACCGGTGCGGGTACCTTAACCGCTATCATCAACCTTGTTGATGATGGTGTCATTGTGATATTGATGGGGAAAACTGTAGTCAAGGTAATAGATAAACTTTTGATGTTTTTCAATCATTGCATTTTATTTGATTTGAGGGATTGGCAAGACTGCTGCTCATTTTGATTGCAAGCCACATTCAGATTTACATGTGTGCATTTCTGATATCCCATTCAGGCTATGAATTCTTGAATATGCTATGTTGAAACCCATGAATCTTTGTTCTATCCTTTCTTAACTTGGTGTATGTCTTTTTCCTTTCCCGAAAAATAATTGTTGCTGTGGTTGATTGCTTCAGTTACTGCACTTTTTATTGTTATATCTTTATTGTAGAATCACAAATACAAAACTGGATATTGATCTTTGGGGCAATGGGCTTTGATTGTCGACTCAGTGATGAATATATCAACGTCAGTGGAAATTAGCTGACAAGATTTCTGTCTTCACTTGTCTCATTTAGTTACTTTAACTGACATTGTGGCTCTAATTGGTTGGTGAAGGTACTTTTTTCCTTTTATATGGGCATTGATCTCTCTCTCTCTCTCTCTCTCTCTCTCTCTCTCTCTCTCTAATCTAATAATGGCAAGGTTGGTTGGCATCTCATTCATTATGCTTCAGCGCTGTTCTTTATATTAGTTATTATGCTTCGGCATTGTATTTTATATTATGCTTCAGCGAGGTTCTTTATATTAGTTATTGTGGCTCTAAATAACTAGTTCTTTATATTAGTTGTTGGTCTCACAAATGCCTAAACTTGTTAGTTTGAGTATTGAGTTCCATCATGCACCATTTTTTTTGTACTTACTGCCTTGATTCTCCTGAAGAAAGAAACACTGCACGAGTTAAATTGCATGTCACATTTCTTGTATCGGTTTTGAGTGATGCAACATGACCTCTAGGAACTTATAGCTAGGTCAGATTCTCTTTTACTCTCCTTGTTTATAGTGAAGGGACATGAAAGTCAGTGACATATTTCCCCCTATCTCCTGTGGGTCACGTATGTAAGTTTGCTTTGCTATCTGTTCTTTCCAATCTCCAGCAATTTAAACCAATGATTTCCACGTTAGTGAGTGAAATTGTCTTGTAAAATCTTTTCTGGCCAACCAAATTTTTAGCCTCAGATTGGCATTTTTGCCCTGCATTGCACATATTCTAACCAGGCCTGTCGTTACTACAATGTCCACTAAACAAATCCTCCTTGTATGTGTGGAGTCCCTCGTCGTGTACCAACATTTGGGTGAACCGTATGTGATTTTGTAACAGGTACATCTCCACATTGCCTACCTTGTTTGAAGCTTCAGATGTCGACTTGGGATCTCTCTCTCTCTCTCTCTCTCTCTCTCTCTTCTCTCTCCATGATTATAGAAGAGAGGCAACAAGAGCAATCTGTGCAGGAAACCTTATCTCCTTGTTTTAGCTGCATACAAGGATATTGACACTAGTTTCATTTTGGTTTTGGCTCGACTGACTTTTCATCTAGAATTTTCATAATTTTTCCTATTATGATTGGTAGATTTTAGAATTTTTTAGTTGGGGGTATCTTCTGTGGAGAGGATCCCTTGCATTAAAAGGGCAAGGTTGCAAATGATATTTAAAACTATTTGCACCCAAAAAAAAAAAAAAAACCAGTGTTGTCTTCAGATGAAAATGACCTTTTTCAGAGTGCTTACCCAGACTGTATGATCTTCAGATAAAATGTTGCAAAATGTCAGTGATACAAGCTGCTGCATTAGAGTTTCAAAAGAAATTTTATGGAACTAATCTGTAAGATCTTATTAGGGCAAACTATCCTCACTTTGGTAAAAAGGACAGGTAAATGGAAGATCTGTCTTGTTAGAATCACCTGAACCAGATATTCTGTGAAGTGATAAATCTTTCATTGACTACATTGAGTAATACAGTAAGCTAGCGATTATTTAATTGATGAGAGTACTCTTTTCATTCAAGAAGAATGGCACTTGGTGATGCCCGCTGTTGATATCTGGTTATGCTTATGGCCCCCCTAGAATTCATGAAACAATGTCATGTTAAATAATATTTGCTGAACTATGTTCTCTATTTTTGTTTGCAGAACTGGGTTTCGGTGGTGGCAAGTCAAAGTCAATTTATGGAAGGGAGGGCCATACGGGTGTCACAATGGTGAAATTTGCCAACACTCCAGCTGGCTTAAAGGAGGCTGAGCGCCTGGTGGAGTACTTTGAGAGGGAAAACCATGGACGCAAAGGTTGGGCACGCGCACAAGCTTCTCGGTCTGGTGATGATGACAAGAATCCAGCACTGGTCAAGGTGGATGAGAAAACTGGTGAGAGGAAGAGGATCTTTTATGGGTACCTGGCAATTGCTTCAGATCTCGATAAACTTGATTTTGATACAAAGAAAAAGATCATGATCAAGAGCAGGAGGGAGCTTGACCTATCTGACTAGTGCTTAAGAAAGTACTTGGTGTGTTTCGCAGAATCAGATGATGAACATGAATACACGGTTTGGGTAATGTCACCTTTTCAATGGTGTGAAAACGAGGAATGCCTGTGCACTTAATTGTTTGAATTTAGTCGCTTGGGGTTGGGGGATTGAAGGGTGCAATTTCCTTTGGACCTATATGCAATTAACGAATTTTTCCTTTGTGTTTCTGCCCTTTACTTGGACTGAAATTGATCACATGGCTCTGTTGCTGCTCTACTTTAATCCTGCATCCTATTGTCACCAGAAATTAGATTCCACAGCATTGGTGAAGGTTTACCGCACGCACCAAGTTCATGCCTTCCTAGTTCATATGGGGCTTTCTGTAAAATGGTTCACCTTTCTAGTTTGCTGTTAAAGGTGCCATTGTAAGTTACTGCTATTGGATAGCCTGTGGCTTTTGGCAACATCAAAGGTTCTATATGTTTCTCTATGAAATGAATATAATCTTCATCAACTGTATTGAACATGGGAATACTGACAGAACTTGGTTTCATCCTCTTGAACTCATACCAAAAAGGTATGCTATCTAGAAAGAGCCATATATTATCTACCAATTGAGTGATATGCCCATCCTTTTTTCTGGGGACCTCATCGTCATTGTTCATCATTATGGGGGCTGCGCATGGCATATCACACGCCCATGCAGCGGCAACTTCCATCTTTTTCTGATAACTTGATAAAGGGTTTTAGTCTCTGTGGTGCGAACTGTACATTGTGCTGGTTTATTCTCTAGTTTGGGGGAATAGGGAGATCAGAAGCTGCTATCGGTTTGTTCTTTACCTCCCAGTCAACTTACTGGTCTTTCACCCCAGTCAGCACATTGGATCCTTTCCTCCCTGTCCTGAGATCCCTTGCTTTTCGAGTCCCTCTGGATGCCAACCCAGCTCCTGGTAGCTGGGCTCTTTTTTAATTTCCCCTCCACCGGCCACCAACCATGGTTTTCTTTATTCAACTTCCTGTTGGTACCATTGGCGGTTCTTCACCTTCAGCGTTTTGACAGGTGGTATGTGCACTCATTAATATCAATTCCGGTTACTAGAGGTTCAGCAAGGTTAATGAGAACACAGGCTCTCGCATAGGCAAGCTTTTTCAAATTCTATGTGTTGTTATCCAGTTATAAATGGTTTCCTGTTGCAGCGATAATCCTCCTGCAAAACTTCAATGGTTGGTCATCAAAGCGTATCCAAACTGCAGTTTAAAAAGAGGAGCCTTATCACCTTGAAGTTTCAATGTCATGAAGTTGCCCTGCTATCACCTGATACCAAACTCCAATGATGGTCATCAAAGCGTATCCAAACTTAAATGGAAAAACAGTGTCCATTAGCCATCGATCTGACACTAAACCATATCTGATTTGCATATATGTGGATGTAAGAAATTTGGATTGAGCCTTTGACCGACCATTCTTTTTACGAGAGCCAGTTACCATTCCTTCGAGCTTTAGATATCTCCTTGTAGAACTTGACAACTCGCTCGAATGTTGAATGTAAGCATGCCGCCTCATCTGCAACATATCGAGTAATCAATCTATGGATAGTGGGTTTTTTCCGTAGCTATCTCCGCTCATGAACATCCAGTAACTTGAACTGCATTATCAGTTGAGTTGCTTATTAAGCTACAACTCAAGGCAAGGCTATCTTACGTGGGTTGACTTGCTGCCAAATTAATTGCAAGATGAGTTGTAGTTGCTCAAGTTTTCTCATCCTCCTTTCCTTCCCCTCTTCTCCCTGTCTCACTCTTGAGTCTCTTCCCGCTAGTATCCTCGATAAAACTAGGTTTTTTTGATATAGACCCTACTTAATCGTTGTGGACCATCGTAACAATTAAACAACTATTGTTTACCTATATTATGCAATTTAATTATTTAATATTATTATAATAATAACTACAATGGTTATATAATAATGATCCGATATCTATCTAAAAACATGCAATGGAAAATAGCAAACCATAATAAGTACTATTGTCCAAATCATTGTTTACTTAATGAACAACTATTTAATTTCCAGTGGTACAAATTTTTCTTGGAAAAACTTTCAATTTTTAAAAGATTTTGTTTTATCAAGAAGATAGTCCAAATGACAAGTAACAACCTTTATTGCCGTTACAGTGGACCAAATCTTGTGCCATAATGGCCACTATCTTTCCTTTTTATTTTATAAATAGTGTAGAAAGGAGGTCTGAAACCACTGTAGCGTTATATTGATTGTAATTTTAGACTTTAATTGAACTACATTTGGTGGTGGGATAAGAAAAGGTCGGATCAACCATACCATTTCATGCAAACCAAATATATCCCTATTTTAAGATTGAACAAGCAAGCAACACAAAAACATTTGAGGTTATCTGTGAGAAGATAGATAATGACATACAAGGGGTACAAACATAAGTCTTAAGAAAATTCCACTTTTCATTTATCTTTTTTAGAAATCAATTGCAAACTAAAGTAGAAACTGACACATGCAAAGTAGATTAGTTGATTCTAACTCACACATCGGCTAACAAGCTGGCTAGAAGAAAAAGACATTGTTATAATTTTTTTTTTTTTTTAAAGAAAGCTCTTTTCTCCCCTTCTTTTAAGCCATGCATTTGGCTGAACATATTCACGTTAAAGATTTGTCCCAAATTATCCCCGAACCAAACAGTGCTTTACGTTACTCCGCAAAAAAGATCCAAAAACGTCGGTGGGTGGTGAGTGGTGACAGCAAGATGAAAGTGGAAACATACTTGGCTACCTCCAAATGTGCCGTCCACCCAGCCACCACCACCGCCACCACCACTCCCCACTCACCGCTAATGCTACCTCCACCACCACCAAACAATGCGGGCCCACAAGTAATCTACGCAGTGACATTTTCCCAAAACCAATACCGGCCCCACTTGTTTGCCAATCATATAATGACACGTAAGCATTGATATATATATATATATATATGGCACGTAAGCATTGATATATATATATATATCTGCTATCCCCTCCCTTTAACCTGCTGCCATCCACTCCCTGCTATCTGTGTGGATTTAAATGGACGGCAGAGATCATTCTATGCTAAAAAAATTTACATTTGAAAACAAGGAACAAAAAAAAAAAAAAAAAACCATTTTTTCTCGCAAAGAAGCTGTACAAAGATCGTGTTTACGTATAAGATTACAAAACAAAGGCAAGTCATCCAAACCGTCGTTTTAATTTTTTTTAAAAAAAGGAAAAAAAAAAAAAACAAGAAAGAGCGCAGGTTAGAGGCGAAGGCGCAGGATAACAACGGTCTTTAGTTCCGGCGGCGGAGGAGGGAGGAAGGGAGGTTAGGCGTCGGTTCGGCGCGTCTCGGCGGCGGCGAGGCCGAGAATGAGGTCGGCGAAGGCGCCGACGATGTACTTGTGGGCGTGCTTCCGGTTGAGGGCGAGGTAGCAGAGGAGGAGCTCGTGGAGTTGGGCGGCATGGGCCCGGAGGTCCAGCCCCAGCGCCGCCACCATCTCCTCCATCGACCGCCGGAACTCCCAGTATGGGTCCGGTGAGTACGTCGGCACGGCGACCCCGGCACCGAGGACGCCGACGGCCACCGCGGCCGAGTCCACGATCGAGTTCGACGGGCCGGGGGAGGCTGGGAAGAAGCGGCGGGAGGCGATGGCAGTGGAGAGGTCGCGGTCGGAGGGGCAGGAGCCCTCGTAGGCCGCCGTGGTGCCGGCGGCGGAATCAGAGGAGGAGGAGAAGGAGGAGCCCTCGGCGGCGGTGGCAGCGGAGGAGGAGAGGGTTAGCATTAGGGTTTCGGAGTCGGAGGCGGTAGCGGCGGCGGGGTCATAGAGGGAATTGAAACTTTTAAAGACCACGGAGGAAGACGAAGTAGCGGAGGCCCGGGGGCATTTAGGGAATGGGTGATGGGCGGAGGGGTAGAATGGGAAGGGCGCTTGAAGCGAGAGAAGCAGTGATTTAAGCCTTTCCCCAACATTTCTCTCTCTTCTCTCTCTCCTCTGCTCGGAAGCCAAGAGGGAGGGAGGGAGGGAAGGAAGGAAGGGTGGGGATCCATTTATAGTTGTCACAAATTATTAAATTAATTAATTAATACAGTAATCAACTAAATTAGTTAATTAATTAAGAGAATAATTAATAGGAAGTTGTTTCGAGGGTTTGATCGCCGTCGGTATCTTCAATGCCGATTTGATGCACAGCCGTCTGATGTCAGTGAAGTCTAATCTGACGGCTTTCGATTATAGGGATGATGGACGGCAGATCTAACTCGCGCATAAGAATTTTATACGAGCACGTACATAAACTTTTTCTCGCCGGATTTTTGGGCCGGGTACTGGACTTAATCGGACCGAGCCGGACCGGACGGTTCGGAGACCGAACCAACCGAAGGGTTGGAAGCTTAGACTGAGGGGGTTGACGTGGGGATGTCAAGCTTTTTGCATGAGCCTGGGACTGATTGCGTGATTGTCGTAATGTCCACAGAGCGAAGGTTTTGGAGGCAATTTTTTCTGCGACCAAGGCAGGATGTGGGCATTTCTAAATTCAGAATTTAATGTCCTGCAAATCTTGGCTCTACTTGTCTCAATATATTACTCGTATGTTTTAGATTCAAATTTTTCAAAACTATTTCACTAGCTCTAGATTGAGGGTTGAGGATGTGTCTTCCGTGTGAAAGAAAGATTGATATTTCTTATGCAATATCAACCATTAGATTATATCCTATACACATCTCAAAGCACTTCAATTCTTTTTTACGATATATTTGTATAAATCTTCAAGTGACCGTTGCGCGATCCGATGATTGATGTTTTGTTCGAGAAAATCCAACAGTTGACGTGGTAAAAGATGGTGGATCATTCTCTCATGCGAAAAATATATACAACCGACCCCTACATTGGTTAGGTCCATTTTCCTCAGCTAGATTTTTTTTTTTCCGAAAAATCTAGGACTGGCAGTTGGGTATCTGTTTGATGTAAGTATCGAACACTTAGGTCAAAATGTTGGTTCATGTCGGATAAATATCAGCTGAATTTGGTTTTACTATTCCTATTTGTAACCTGAGGGAATCCCTGAAGCTTTTACCGTGCAAAACCAAATTGTATACATATGCATATGAGGGAGCACGTCATAGATAGAATGAATTGTACATGCCTCTTTTTACTCTTTTGTTGAGTCACGAGGCTCACACATGATCACATGTAAGTTTGAAGCTGCTGTTATACTTGTTGCTTGGACAAGCAGTGAAGCGGTCCATATCTACAGGATAATGTAGATCCAGCATTCCTTTTTGATTTATATTCTACCATCAAGACAAAAGCATCAAATTTTTTGAGCTTCTGATGTAATGGATCATGAAAATAAGATAATAGAAGTACACTAAAAAGGAGTTTCCAGGGTTAGCATCAATAGGAGATTGAAACAGATGAAAGGAAACGCATCAACTTTACTATCCAAAAAGGGTACTGCATTGGGTACCTTTCAAAAAATTGCGTCGATGTTAACAAAACTATCTTTTTCAAAGAAGAAAAAATATTTAAGTAAATTGGACTTTTCTTCTTTTCTTGTCAAACTTTCTCGCAAGGTTTCTGAGAGCTTCTTGTTGATTTTGTTTTACACATTAGCATATCAGTTTGAGATTCGCTTCTTTGTATAAGCTTATGCTACCATTGTGACATAATTCTAGGATACTTCAATTTTAAAATCTCGATTATAAAAACTTCAATTTTAAAATCTCGATTATAAAAATCTTTTATATATATATATATTTTTTGTGACAGTAATTGGAGTGAAGTATATGGTATGTAATTTTAATTACTTAAACTAGTTGAACTTTAATTAATTAATAGAGCTTTGAGGGTGTCAATTACTGCAGTTGGTAAAGTTATTAGGGATTGATCCCCTGACAGATTTAAGTTCTACTTGCTTGATTTTTAGCTGAATTTTCTTTGGTTCTAATTCTAGAAGAAGTCGATAAAGCTTTGTTTGATTGCTAAGAAATACAAATAGAATTGTGAAAAGTAAATTTGCTTTTGCTTTAATGGTCATACGCCCATGCTTAGCAGCTGGAGTTTTTGGTTCAATTCTTTAATGCTGCAACCCTAAACTTATGAACTCGGGTTTTAAAGATTGGTGGATTTACATCCTCTCTCTCTCTCTCTCTCAAAAAAAAATAAAGAAAATAAAGAAAAGAAAAGAAAAGAAAAAGAAAAAAAAGGAAAAGACATTTTTAGTTAGTCTTCAAAATCTAAATAAAATTCAAAATAAAATATTGCAACATATAGTACCATTTTTTCTAAAGTTGCTTGAGCTTTCCTTCATCCCATGTTACAATTTTGAGGGAAAGGGAAAAAAAAAAAAAAAAAAAAAGAATTTCTAAACTCTTCACACCTCAAGCCACTTTCTTTCACGCTCTTAATAACAAACAACTTGCATTAAGAATCTTAGAATCATAAATTGGAAAAGGAAAACCAAAATTAATAATTTAAAAAAAATAAAAATATATATTGCAAGCATATATAGAGAGACCAGCTAAACATAACTTGAATAGGAACTGATTTTCAATAGAAGATACTTAATTTAGATCGCAGCCTCACATTATATGTTGCAACAAACCTGTATGCAGCAGGCAATCACAATCAGATGAGTGACGTAACATCGTGCTTCTAGATATTTTGAAGCATTTAAAAACTCGATCATTTTGGCTTGGTTGTAGTATACCAATCACAAATGCATCTGATATTCAACTTGTAGATATAAAAATTATTTCTGCCTATAAAACTAATTTGATGTCATAAAACAACAATTGACAGTTTTTTTCAGAAAAATTATCATGAAACACTCGCTATTAAAAATAGACAACTTGTAGATTTCATGTGAATCATACCTAATCATGTCTGCAATAGCAGCTTCACCTGCATACCTCCACATGAATTGTACTACACGAAGAATGCATAAGCCATTATATTAATTTCTATATAACAGCATTATATCTCATCTCAGATGCTCTACCAGTGAGCTCTGAATGCTGTTGAAAGTTTGATGACCACTGTTCAACAAGAAAAAAGTTTGATGACCACTGACCATTGACTCATCTCATAACAGTACTGCATTCAGATGAACTTCAGTCCACTGTTTGCCATGCTGTGACAATATCGATGCACACAGAATGGCCAACCATCGTGCATGCTCGCCCAGAATCCAATTCAAAGATATCCTAACAAATCATGGGAACCAATATCTTAATGAAGCGTGAGGGAGTAAATATTCTTTCACCATTTTTGTCTTAAACAGCCTTTGTCCGGCACTAGATATATCGAATTAACAGCCTATGGAAAGTTATAGTTAAACTGGCAATACTAATTTATTCTAAGTAGTGCATGGAACTATAGGCAGATTTAACATACCGATGCACCTGTTACATTGCCACACAACATGTGAGAGGGAATATAATCTCTCAGTTATGCCATCGATGACACTAAACAAGCTTTTCCCGCCACTAGGATATTAACATATTCATACGTAGGAAGTTACATGAAAATTACCAATATCTATAGATTTGCATAACGAGCGTGACAGTGGCTGTGTGTATTTTAACGCAGGGAATCTAGTGGGCAAGATCCGTGATGTCCGGTTGGAGCTATCCCAAATCCACGTTCCCCGTTTGTAAGATTTCGTACAACGAGAGATTCGCCTGGTTTGGCTTCACGTGCCTCCTATTTGTCCACAGTGGAGAACTCGTCCATTATAGAAGCTTTCCCGAAGTCCAAACGCATAAAACTCATCTCCTGTCCCAGTTTCAAACGAAAGGAGACGTCGTACTTTTAACTGTTGTTGGAGAGAGGTAGCACCAACACTTAATAAATTTCTGAGTTGGTGCAACAATGACTCGGTTATCATAGTTTTGTGGCCACCAGGTGGGGGGCTCCATAAAGTTTCTCCCACAAGTGTCCGGAGACGTTAATTGGACATCTCACGAAGGGCTAGTTAGATAAGAACGTGTCAAGAGGTTGGCTTATTAAGGAGGATGGTCCCCCTCGGTTGTCTGTTTATTGTCCAGAGGATGTCAGTACAAAGGTTAAGACTGTGTTCCTATTGTCCTATAGTGGCATGCTGTGCTACTAGATGATAAATCCTACTAGATAGGGTTGTTTGGACGCTGTAGGGGATTGGGTTGGATGATACCCTTGATACATATCCTAGTCTGGTTACTATTGATGATGAGCAACAGGGAGATCAGCATCATCTTTTATTATTATTATTATTACTATTATTTTTATTTTTTTGGGTAAAGATTTTTTTTATTTTTTGAAAGAGGGATGGAAGCTTTATTTTATAAAAGGAGATGAAATTTAAGATTAGCACACTGGTTTAGAAATACAATTATGGGAGTATTGTAATGGACGGGATTTGTATAGAAAAACATGTAAGTTAAATTTTATTACCATGATCAATTAATCATGATTATGCACAGTGTATAGGACCAGAACTTTCCTGTTGGCGCTAAAGAATCTTGTCGATACTGAATTCTTTGATGAATAAAGGCCACACTCCTCTGTTCTCTCCATTTGGGTTTTGCGAGTGTGAGAAAAAGGGCACCTGCAACCACAAACCTAGGATTTTTGCTTGGTAAATTTTCATGAGGTGTCAAATTCTTAAGATAACTCCATTCAAGACTCGAACACTTGACCCCTTGCTTCCAAGTGATGATGGGGTTGACCACTGAGCTCAATATTAGGTCATAGATGATGATGATCATCATCGAAGTGCAGGTCACAACTCTCAACTAAGGAGGCCACATACAAAGAAGGTCAAATTATATGATTAATTGTTAGCATATACCAGTCCTCTAGATATTAGTGTCAACTTCCTAAACAAAACAAAATTTGCAAGTGATATAAAGAATTAAATTTAAATATAATTTTGTGTCCCATTTGTATTCTTATAGTAGTTATCAACCAAGTTATGCTAAAAATTGGAGAACCAACTTTTTCTATTCCTTTTATTTTATTTTTTAAATGTTCAAGATGGATATATATACGAAGTTATTGGCTCAATTTGGATACAAGAAAAGGAAAGAAATTAACATAAAGCTATTAGGTTAACTTGAATAAAAGGAAAGATCGAGTATGCTATAATGCTAAAATTGTGTGATTCTCTCGGTCAACTAGGATAGAAGGAAAGAGTATGAAAATGTAATGCTCTTTAATGAAAAAAAAAAAAAAAAGAGATTTTGATGCCGGTACATTTGTGGACCGAACTTTAATATTTAAGCTCTATTGATTTAAAATATAACTTCCAATCCATTAGAATTAGGTGTTTAACTTTAAGTTCCTCATGAGATAAAAATACCCTCACTTTTAATACGGTAACTGTCCCATCTAAATCTCCACCTTAAAATTTCCTTCTTTCTTCTTCCCTCCTCGCTGGCTACTTGAGAGGCACTATTTCATCGTGCATAATCGAAGAACGTTTTCAATTTGCTCACAATGCCTCCTCAAAAATACCTTGCACACGGTTATAATTATGTTCTTTTTTTTTGGCGAACGGAGGGGTTGAACGAAGGGGGCGACCAGAGGCAGTGCGGGCAATCGGGGGATCGGGGTGCGGAGCAGCAGCCGGGGGCGGTGCAGGTGGCCAAGGGGCAGCACGGGCGGTCGAAAGGGCGGTGCGGGTTGCCAGGGGCAGCGCGAGCGGCTGACGGGCAGTGCAAGTGGCCAGGGGGCAGCGTCGGGGGCCGCGGGAGGTCGCCGTGTGGTGCCGAAGGTGCAATGGGGGGTGCCGTGTGTAAAGGAGCCCGAGGCCGCCCAAGGGGGGGGAGGGGGGAGCCTGGGCGTGCGGGGTGTGATAACCCGGCCCGATGGGCCAAAAGCCCACTAAGCCCACCTAGGAAAAAAAAAAGGAGAGGGGGAAGAAGACTCCCGATAGGAGTCTTCTCCTTCCCCGATCTTGATCGGAATCAGAGTCCTAGGGCCATTAAAAGATCCTAGGACGAGCCCTATAAGAACCCTCCTCATCTCCTCTAAGAGAGGACACAACAGTCACCGACGATCACCAGAGTTTTTCTCCGATTTTTTCGATTGAAGCCGCGGCCCCTCGACTCGTGCTCGCCATGATTTCATGCTAGTGGGGGTCATCGAAGGCTATGGTAAGTCCTTCCTCCTCTTCCTCCCTTCTCTCCCTTCTTTTCCGTGCCGGTGGGCATGACTGCCGGCGACAGGAGTCGTCGGATTTCGTTAGAAAAAGAAGCCCTGTTCGGCCTCTCCCTTTTTCTGGTTTTTAAGGCGCCGATAGTCACCGCCGACCGCCGGCTCTGGCCTCTCCGAACTCGGAAGGGTCGCCCCTTGCCGCCGGCCACCGTCGGGTAAGGTATGGCCATGAACGGTCGGTCAAAGACAAGGGGACCTCTAGGTCCCCTGTTTCGGCCAAAGAAGGCCATGGGAAAAAGAAAAAGAAAAAGAAAAGAAAATAAAAATATATATAATAATAATAATAATAATAATAATAATAAATAATACACATGAGAGAAAATTTCTCTCATCCCTCTCTAAAGTCTTTCTCTCTCTAGAATTGGACTTTCTCTCTCTACTTTCTCTCTCAAAAAATTTTCTCTTTAAGAAGCCATATGGATCCCCTATTAGGCCATCTTCTCCACTCCTAGGGACCTATGACCTTAAATCGGTTTAGAGCCGAAGGAGGAGATTTATTGAACTAATCATCAAATCGATCATCTCCTTATATTATGTAATTTTATTAAATATATGAAATAAAATTTATTGATGATTTAATATTTTAAATAGGACTGTCCGATTCTTTTAAGAAAGATTAAAAGGTCCAGGACGATCGAAGTATGTAGATCTTATGCTCCTTATTTATTTTTAAATCTCCATAATTTTCATGCATATAATCTCTTATTGATGAAGTCATATTTTTCGTAAAATTAGGATTAGCATATGTGACATGAAAAAGCATGTTTTATTATGAGCATTGATTGCATGAATGTATTTTATAAAAGTTGCATGATTATGAAGTATGAGATTTTATTCTATGTATATGTATGATTTAAGAAAAAGATATAATGATTTCAAAGGCTCTCAGATGGCTATGAATGAATCCCTTCGGGAAGATCGACATCTGGAGCTAGCATCCACACGAAACATGATCCTGCCAGTGGGTATAAAGTTGGCACATGAATTAAGAATTCTGTCGATTAAGAAACATGGCCCTGTTACGGATATAATAGTAACATTAGCACGAACATCTGTGAGCAATATTTTTGAAACATGACACAAATACATGACAGAAATGATTTATGATTCATGATTGTGAAATATACATGATTTATGCATGCATGATGAGCTTATAACTTGTTTTATTATATGCTCTATAAAATATTTATTTTTACAATAATTGTTATTTGCTAAATGATGCATTATCATAGAAAACTTATGCTTGATCCGGTAAGGAAGCGGAAGTCTACTTACTGAGCTAGTGTAGCTTATATTCTTTTTGTTTTCTTTTTCATGTATAGAGAAATAAGGCTAGTACTGGTGGAAAGGGAATCTAGGCTTGGGGATCAGCAAAGCAAGCTTGAAAATTTTGCACTAGCAATTCAGTTTATGTTTATGGATTGTAGTCATTATGAATTTTAAGGCTTGGATTATTTAATCTTTAGATTTAGATACTTTGAACCAGTTTTGGTTTAATTAAATATTTGAATTGAACTTTATTATTACATTTATTTATGATACACCTGTTATTATATTTAAGAAGATGAATTTTGGCTTCGTATTATCATAGGTCCGTCCCTCGGTAGCATGGCCGTGTTATGTCCCGGATTTGGGACGTGACAGGAGGAAGGAGAAGGAAAGAAAAAAATAAAAATAAAAATAATAATAAAATAATAAAAATAAAAATAAATATAAAATAATAATAATATTTTATTTATTTATTTATTTATATTTTTAAAATATTTCTAGTGAGTTGCGCTTTCAAAAGAATATTATATATATATTTATTTATTTATATTTTTTAAATTAATAATTTATTAATAAATAGTTCTTTTTAAAAATAGTTTTAATTTTTTTTAAAAATATTTTTTAAAATAACTAAAAATAAAAAAATAAAATGATAAAATAAAATAAAATAAATTATTTAAAAATAAATTATTTTTTGTAATGAAAATAATTAGATTTTCAAAATAATGATAAAATATTATTTTTAAAAAAATAATTTTAAAAAATATGCAGGGAGCACTGGGGTGCGGTGGCCTATGCTTTTAGAATTATTTTTTAAAATTAATATTTTTAACTACAGTTTTTGCAGTAACTTCTGTTTAGTCAATTTGGTGAAGAGTTGACGCCACATAGGAGAGGCATAAGTACACCAGGCATCTCAGTCTATGATGAGTTTGAGTCTGCTTTCGTGGCTCTGTGTCGAACACCCATAACTCCTCTCCGATGTCAAAGTCTGAGTCTGTTCACTCGACGATTTTAATAATAAATAAAAATTATTTTTTAAAATTATTTTTTAAAAATAATAATAAATTATTTTTTGAAAATAATAAAATAATATTCTTAAAATTATAGTTCAATAATAATAAAATAATATTTTTATTAATCAAATAATATTTTTACTAATCAAATTATAATAACTTATTATTAATCAAATAATAATTTATTATTAAGCATGTAATAATATTTTATTATTTATAAATTAACTGTATGCAATGTTAAATTAACTGTGTGCAGAATTTATTTAACTATATGCAGTATTAAATTAACTGTGTGCAATGTTAAATTAACTGTGTAGGGTTCATTTAACTATATGTAATATTAAATTAACTGTATGCATGATTCATTTAACTGTATGCAGTATTAAATTAACTATGTGCAGTATCAAATTAATTGTATATAGTATTAAATTAACTATGTACTATATTAATTTAACTATGTACAGTGTTCATTTACTATGTCTCATGTTAATTAAACTATATATCATAGTTAGTTAATTATATACTATGTTAATTTAACGATTGTTCCATTTGGTGAACAAATGATCATGAAGAATAATTTAAATTTTATAATATTTTATTTTTTAAAAATCAATCACTAAAATCGATCACAAAATCGATTGATAAATTTATTAAAATATATTTTTAATAAATCTATCGTAAAAATAGTCGCTAATTATTTTTAATTTTTTTATTAATTAAATTGATCACAAAATTGATCTATAACTATTTTTAATTTTTTAAATTAATTTATCGATCATTATATCGATTGCTAATTTTGTTAAAATATTTTTTTATTAATAAAATCATTCACAAAATCTATCATAATTTATTTTTTATAATATTTTAATTTTCAAAATCAATTACAAAATCGATCGAATTTTTATTTTTATATTATTTTATATTATATTATTTTTATTTTTTATATATTTTATTTTTTATTATTGAAAATAAATTATTTATTATTATTATTTTATATATTTTATATATTTTATTATTTTTTATTATATTTTTTTTATTTTTTATATATTTTATTTTTTATTATTTAAAATAAAATTTTACATGATCCATGGAGCGAGGCGTGGATCGAAGGCCATTTTCAACCCATT
This sequence comes from Elaeis guineensis, assembly GCF_000442705.2. NCBI lineage: Eukaryota > Viridiplantae > Streptophyta > Magnoliopsida > Arecales > Arecaceae > Elaeis > Elaeis guineensis. The sequence continues at coordinate 612,877 of NC_026002.2, forward strand.
TCTCATGGCTCATGGTCCTCTCTGTGGACCGTCGAAGGCTGACATTGGTGACAACGGGGAGCACGGTGAGAGGAGGCCGTCGCGGGTGGGCCAGCGAGGGAAGGCTGTTGTGGGTGGTCGCTAGGGAGGAGAAGGGGGCCGTCACAGGCAGTCGTCAGAGAGGGGAAGAGGGGTTTCGAGCGTCGGAGAGGGGAGGGGGGACCATCACATTTTGGGCTGGTGAGGGGCGGCCGTCGCGGGCGGTCACTGGGGAGGGGAGGGGGGCCGTCGTGGGCGGGGGGGAGGCGTCGCAGGCAGTTGTGGGGGAGGGGAAGCGGGGTTTCGGGCAGTGGAGAGGGATGGGGGCCGTTGCATCACGGGACGGTAAGGGCAGGCCATCGCTAGAGCAGTCAAAATGGGCCTTGGCCCACAGGCCAGCCCGTTTAGGCCCTTAAAATAGTAGGGCTCGGCTGGTATTTTGACAGTCCATTTAACAAAAAGGCATTTTAGCTTGGTTCGTTTATGGCCCGACCCGTGAAGGGCTAGCCCGTGGGCTGGTCCATTTGTTTGATTTTGTAGAGTTTAATTAGTTTATGGTATTTTTTTTCTTATAGAGAATGGAGATTATGATATTATTATAATTTTTGTGGAGCTATTTTATATTTGCTTTTAGTGTTTTAAAATTTGATGTAGGGATTAATTTTATTTATTTATTTAATAAAATATTATGTTTGAGAGTTTTTTAATTTTTTAATTTTTTGATTATTTTAATTTTTTTGCTGAGTTATAAGGGTCGGCCCGTTTAGGCTCTATACTTATAAGAGTTAGAACCGGACTGCTTATTTGATGGTTTGTTTATCAAAAAGACTTCTTTGGGCTGGCCCGTGAAGGGCCGACCTGTTTTGATGGCTCTAGCCGTCGCGGGCGGTCGTCGAGAAGGGGAGGGCGGGCCAGGGAGGAGAAGATGGGGTTCGGGCATGGCACTTGCTGGGAGTCTTCTTCGTCTTGTCTCTTTTTATTTTATTTTTTTTTGCTGCCTAATGGGATTTGGGGTTTGAAAGAATATTCTGGGTATTATTTAAAGTCATCTCGTGCTAAAACTATTAGGTCACCGTAAGTAGAGATCGGGAGTTACAGTTTTGGTTAGTGAAAAGTTTTTGTTATAGCGGCATCAGTTGAGGGATCGATAATTAAATATTTGAAAAAAAAAATGTAATGATAAAATCATGAGATTTTGTCGGTTGGCAATAAGTGATATGCATAATAGCCCTCCCCAAGTTGGAGAATAAATGTCATAAAATACCTAACTTGCTAAGAGGCTTAATTATGAAATTGATCATGATCTGAAGGCTTGATGAAGGGATTGGTCTCTTGTTGACTAGTGTGGTTGTAACAGGTTTCAATGAGGCTAGCTTGAATTTTCTCTCGGATGAGATGGCAATCAATTTAGATGTGCTTGGTATGCATTATAGAAACTAGGTTGGCGGTAATATGTATTGTAGGTTGACTATCAGAATGAATATTCATAGTATAAGGAGGGCCACAAAATTTCGTAAGTTGTCGAAGATAGATATATTTTTCTTCGGCTGAGAAATTGTGGATTGTTTATTCTTAGACTTCCAAGAAATGAGACTATCAACAAGAAAGATGCAACAATCATTGAGTGAACCCAAGGAAGTGAGATAGCTAGACTAGTCTGAATTACAAAAAACACGCAGCCGAAGACTAAGAGAGCCAGTGCAAGAGAGAGGACCTGAGGTAACATAACATTAGAAGTGCGGTTTGCGTATGAGGTTCACAGGGCTTGCATATAAGAGCACAGATCCTTATGGTGTATGTGCGATATCGCAAGATGTGGTGCACCTATGGATGCCGTCCATCACAGAATGGACAGTTGCCCATGAGCATGGGCCGTACAATGCACGCCACATGCGGCTGTCTATCTTGCAATATTGTATGGCATCCACAGATGTACTTTACCCTATGGTGCTGCATGCACACGACAAAAGATCTGCGCTCTGCATATAAAGTGGGAAATAATCTTTTCACCATTGTGAGGTTATGATCTGGCCACAATGTTTTAAACAAACGGAGAGGAACAATGGGGATGACAAATATTATCCATTGGTGCTAAAAAGAATTGGCTGCTACAACCATGAAAAAAGAGGGGCCAAAAAAAAAAAAAAAAGGACCATGCCAAGTTGTGTAGGGATGAGACAAGAGGGGCCAGTGACAGTTTCGACAAAATGATTTGATAATTTAGATCTCCATCTATGCTCCATGGAACAGACATATAGGTTTGGAGTGGGCCAAAGAGGAAGCTTGAACGACAGAGCATCGGCATAGGCTTAATGTGCGATCCAAGAGGCCAACGAGAGAAAGGACAGACCATGTGCTTTCGATTTTTAGAATGAGATTCTTTGTGGTACTCAAAAAATATCATAGAGTGCTGTATATAGTTAGATGCCATCTATCATAAAATAGACGATCATCCAAATTGTTCAATATTCTTGAAGTTTATATATTCTTTTTTTTTTAATTTTTTTAACATGCATGAATAAGCATGCTCACACGCGCGCAGCCATCCATCTTAAGATAGACGACATCCAACCATGGACAGCATTCTATGATACTTTTGAGTACCGCAGAGGATCTGCGCCCTCGATTTTTTTGGCTTGCACGTTTGCTCTCCATCTATAAATAAAAAAAAGAAATAAAAATTCTCCCACATTATACTATCTTTGCATAGTTGCACGTACGCCAAAAACTAATAAACTATTTTTCTTATCTAGATGTCAAAATGTATCATTGATCAATATTTTATCATTTAAAAAATTATTCAAAATAAATGTATCCCTTTTTCCTGTTGATTCAGGGACAACATAAAACTACCATAAATCAGAATTACCATGAGGGAGAAAACCGGGCCTTAAAATTATGCCATGGTTTGGATAGACAAGCTTAGATTGTAGATGGGAGTGGCCTCAATCCGCTACTGGTAATAAAGTCCCATGCATGTCATAGGCCAAGGCAAGGCACATCATTATGCTTATTTTGATCAAGCTTTTTAAAGTCCATGCATCTCATAGGCCAAAGGCAGGGCATATCATGAACAACTTTCAAGAGTTAGAGAGTAGTCCCCTGCTCTTGTAAGATTGAAATGTTTCCATGGCTTCCTGCTTGCCACAAGCTGGATAACTTTAGATCCCATTAAGCAAAAAAATGTTCAAAATGCACAAAATTCAAAAGATCCAAGGTGCTGTGGATCTTGCAACGTCCCACAGTGGCCTTCTTATATTTAGTTTCACGAATCATTATTTTCCTAACAAAAACAACGAGGTCTCGCAAGAACCATTTTTGACAGATGTCGTAAGACTAACAACCAGACAAACACACACTTCCATCACCAACTGCATTCGAGCAAAACCTCACCGAAAAACCTGCACTTGCTCTAAGTTTTGACATACATGAAACAATTAATTACACACACATGTATAAGACTTACAAGTCACAGCTCCATCACAAACTGCATCCGAGCAAAACTTGACCAAAAAACTAGCGTTCGGTCTAAGTTTTTCATATACATGAAACAGTAGTCACATACACGAGACTAACAAGCCACAGTTCCATCAAAAACTGCACTCGACCAAAACTGGACTAAAAAACTAGCACTCGCTTTAAGTTTTCACATACATGAAACACTAACAGACACATTAGACTAACAAGACAGTTCCATATCACAAACTGCATTCGAGCAAAACTCGACCAAAAAACTAGCACTCGATCTAAGTCCACTCCCACTTTATCTATTTTTCACCCTGATTGGCGTTCGCCGCCCACTGCACCCCGGCGGCGACACTCCCTGGCAGAACCTCATTCTGCCCCGTCGCCTCCACTTCCGCTGCATATATATATCGCCGGTGCATCGCTCTGTTCCCCCGGCTTTCATCACCGTCACCTCGAGTATAGTAGTTGCATCGCCGTGTAGCGCCCCCACTGGCGTCTCATGCCTTCCCACCACCTGTCCAAAAGCCAAAAAATAGTATAAAGAAGTAACCGCAAAAATTATATTCCAATATTATGAAAAAAATCTCTAGGAAAATAATTATGATGGTCATTGCCTGCCAATATATATATATATTAAAACTTTCATCAAAAAATAATAATTATATAATATTATCTAAATATTAAATATTTTATTATTTATTTATTTATTTATTATTATACCATGCGGCTATTTATTTTTTTGATAAAATTTTTAAATATGTCCGATTATAAATTTTTTCATGATCAATTCGGTTATAAAAATTTTATCTCGATATTATTTTCTGAATTACTCTGCCATCCTCCTACGGACTTGGTGATGACATGACTGTCAGGGAGATCCGTCTCGGTGACGAAGATGCCCAGGTCGGTTGGAAGGCTGCTGATGTTGCGGTGGCTGACGATCCCGGCCTGCTCATTGCGGTGGTAGCTGACTGCATGACGGCGGCTCTCTCACCCTTCTGGGTCTGGCCCATGACCAATTTCTCGACGGATTGCATCATGGACGCGTCCCGAGGTGCAATTGGCTCGCGAGCCAGCTCCCCCAGGACGTTAAACACGTCCCAGAGAAATTTTGTGCACCGCAGGTGGTGCACAATCTCGTGCACCACCCGCGGCGATTGATTTTTGTATAGAATCGATGAAATTTTTTTTTTTCATGCATCGCATTTCGGTTTCGTGCGTGAATTAATCACTACGGATGGTGCAGAACGGGTGCACAAAAATTTCTCCACGCCCCAACTTGATGGGCTCTCCTTTGGCACGGGCATAGGCCTCGGCCTGGTTCAGTTTAGCCCTCGTTGGCGGTTCCTGGCTCATTGTTAAAGGGTTCAGATAAAGTGATTGGGTTCTTGTGATGCAAGTCGTGGAGTATCAACGGCTTAGGATGGGGACAATGGAGGCCGTTTATACGGCGTGTGTATTTATATAGGTGAGTGGAGCAAGGGGGGGTTGACGTCTGGAATTTTTGTGATGAGACATGGAGGGTTTGGAAGGGGATGGGACCCTTGTCATTGGGACACGTTGTTGGTTTGGAGCGTGGGGGATGTGAGCCAGGTGTGGGCTTGTGGAGTGCCTGCCGTTTAATCGTCAGGGCTTGGCGTTTTTTTTTTTTTCCGGCCTCCTGTTGGGCGGTGGAGCGTTCGCCTCGAGTTGGTCCTCGCCGACATGAAACGAGGAAAAAGAAAATGTAGCAAACAAAATTTATATGATCCAATGCCATATATATGAAACTTTAAATCCTAATTAGGCTCCGCTAAATAATAGTGACATTTGGATCCCACTAATTAAAAGGAATCTTTATTCAAACAATTTTACTAAATGTTTATTGTTTTCCAGATTTGCCTGGACTGGAGTATTAATAATCAAATAATTACTGCTAAAGCAGCTTCCTGTAGCAAAAAAAAAAGATCACCAATAAAAAATAAAAAAAAAAATATTTTAAATTACTCATTCTGAACAAAAGTTTATTATTTTAGTTGATAAAAATATTCAGATCTAAAGATACTACTTTGTATAGGTATTACAAGGCTAATTTTTAATTATAAAAATAGAACTTCAATAGCAATAGTTGGAGAATGTCTGTGATACTGCTTTTGCTTGTTTATCTTGGAACAACAGGCTACTAAAAAGGAAAAATGTAATAACAATTTTGAGAATGTATGACGCGCTAGCTCACGTAAGAGTCGGAGGCAGTGGTGGGGGAGAAAAAGGAGGAAATTAAACAAGTGTCACCATGAAGAAAGAGTATTAACGTGAAGAACTTTTTTTCTTTTATTTCAACATATTTCGGTAGAATTTCCAGATTCTGAGGATTCTAGGTGTGGCAAAGAGCTTTCTAGTACAGACAGAGATCTGGTCATATAACTATGTATGTATACATACATACATACATACATACATACATAATAATATATATATATATATATATATATATAAAAACATATAAAAAAATATATATATATATATATATCTGTGTGTGTGTGGGCGCACGCACGTGCGTGCGTGTGTATAGACACATATACATAGATATATACATATATAGATATGTATATGTCAAGTCTTGTAGGTCATCCAGAATAGTTCAATGATGTATCAGTTCTCCAACTGTAGCATCTTAAATAGAGAAGGAATGGTTCCTCCATGATCTTTGTCAAGAAAGGAGGTTCAATGGAGAACGCCGAATCATTTCTAAGACTGGGTAATGCTGCTATAGCATGTTGAGGTATCAATCCTTCACTTGTCACTTCTGGTTGAGGTCATCTCTCCTTATGGAAACCCTCTCGGGATGATGATGATCCAAATAGTAGTAGTATGAAGAAAAAGAAAGAAGTGGAGGGTGAGTACTCCTAACCTCATCTTGAGCTCTGCAGACCAGAGTGATGGCTTTGGGTCTGGACAATGATGGGGACAATGAGGGAATCACTCTAGGCTTCAATGAGAGGATCGGTGCCATGGAGGGCTCTCCTGAAGCTTAAGGAGTTGGAGTGGTAACTCTACTTTGGACTTCGTGAAGGAGGTGGAAAGCTTGGCTGTGTAGGGGCTCTATGATCAGCTGGCACGTGAGTCTTCTACTAATACTATTGGATAGCTACTTATTGCAGGTCTTGCACTGCTCTCCTCAGTGCTTGGACCTACTACAGAAGCAATTGGAACTAGTTTGTAGTGACTACTAGGGCTATTTGTGCCTCGAAGAGGTAGAGCTGTCGGACTCTATAGGCACATTAGGATGAGTGGTGGATGGCACCTTTTATGCTTTCCTAGATCTCATGGTAGTCGCTATTGTGTAGAATCTCTAATCATGAGACTATGACCGTTCCTCTAGTACCAATCTGTTGTCGCTGAGAATCAGTTTGACTCAAGCTGATGAGCGGAGAGGTGTATTGGAGAGTTGGATGAGGTGGCCAAAAGACTTAGGTAGCTAGCTAAAAATCTCAATGCGGTTGATGGTGGTAGGATCTTTGCTTCAATGCCAGAATCGACTCTAAAACACCATCGACAAGAGAAGTCTACTTGCTGGAGATTTTTTGGCAAGGACCTTCTGACGCCTAAATCAGATCATCTCAAGGTAATAGAGAAGCTTTTGAGCAGAAGGCAAAGAGAGAGGGCCAGTGAGTCTGTGAGGGAGACAGAGAGAGCTCAAAGAATCCAGGAGAGTTTAAAACTACTAGAGTCTCAATTTATTCCACTGTGTACTTAGTAAGGATTTAATTTAGACTTCAGACTTAATTGGAAGACCCCTGGGAGTGGTTTATATAAGTGAGGACTGGAACCGTTGATCTAAATCTTGAGATGTGAGAGGGTGATCATTGAGGATAATTGCTTGCATGTTCAAAAGGTATCGTGAGATGTGCATATCATGGTTATGGAGGTTGTTCCATCATTGTGGGCTAGTTATAAGCCTATAACCAATTCATGGGAAATTCGAGCATCTCTGTGCTCCTTTTAGAGTAACCATGTGGTAGAAACTAGTCAATCAAGGTGAAAACTTTGTGGTCTATTCGTGAAAGGCTCTGGTTGGTGAGTTGTGCCATGCACGTCAACTGTAGTTGATTCCAAGATATATCAAATATGTTTGGGTTTACTCAGAGCCGGCCTTGGGGCGGTCAAACTGGGCGACCGCCCCAGGCCCTGATTTTTTTTTTCTGGGTAAACCAAACGTTGCACTCCCTCTTCCGAGTCCCGGCACCCCAATGGCTCCCAGCATCAACTTTTTAGCCCTCATCATCTCAATTTTCTATTAATTTTCATCGTCTCCCATCACCTCACAACGCCTCCCTTGATTTCTTCCTGTTTTGTTGTTCATCGATGATTCTTCCTTATTTTGGGCATAAAAATCAGATCAAAATCCATCAAAAAGTCAAGTAAATCTCTTCAATCCTCCTCTTTCAATCTGCTATGAATTTTAAACTTGATTTTTTCGATTTATTATCAAAATTTTTTGAAATTTAGTTCAGCAAATTCTCCTGTTTTTTTATTTTTTTAATCTTTCCGACACCGTTAGGCCGCCGTCGATCATCGGAGCCTATGGATGTCGTCGTCCGATCGTCGAGGACCACCCCTTTAGTTGTGGGCGGTGTTGGCTAGGGAGGAGGATCTCCCTTGTGGCCTTGCCTCTGTTAAAAAAAAAAAGAAGAAAGGGTCCCTGTTTTATTGTGGAAGAAGAAGGAAAAAAAAAGCTGTGATGACTGTACTTGTGCAACTCTTGTGGTTTGTTTATCTGTTATCCATTTGGTGGCTCGTGGTTTTGTTGTGGACTTGTGGTTGCTCTAATTATCTTTGGTAATTGATCCCTTTGACTGTTTGAGTATTTCATAGATATCAATTTAGTTTTGGTTTGTATATTAATGGTTTTGGTACTTTCGTTATTACTGCTTTGCTTCATAGATTCTTGAATCTACAAGCACGGTCAGAATTATCTATCTTCTGAAACTCTAATATCTTCGATAGCTGTCCCTTTGAAGACTAAAATTTTCCATGGTTGGGATACAAGAACAAGCTCCATGTCAAGGCTATCCCTCACAAAAGTTAAATACTTATCGACCACATGATGTTAAATGCCTATTTTCTTCTGACCATCTGATCTGGTATTTTTGACTCCATTGCTATTATTCGACCACTGTTGGCTGAATTGAATTTTTTGATGCTTTATGTATAAGTTTTTTCATTTTCTTTTAGATCCTTGAATATATTATACTCTCAGCTTCTCTTGTTCTCAGCTCATTGAGTCTTCCAGATGAACTTTTTCTCTAACCATTCTCTACCGCATGTAACAAATTTAAAATTAAAAGAAAAAATCATCGGAGCCTGTGGTTGTCATCATCCAATCGTCGGAGACTGCTCCTTTAGTTATGGCGGTGTTGGTCAGGGAGGAGGATCTCCCTTACGGCTTTGCCTTAGGAATGAGGGATGAGTCCTCTGTTCCATTAAAAAAAAAAAGGATCCCTATTTTATCATGGAAGAAAAAAGAAAAAAAGAAAAGAGAAAAGAAAAAATGATCCACAGTCCACACAATAAAAAAAAAAAGATGATCCACACTGTTTCGTTAAAAAAAAGAGAGGATGAGTCCTCTATTTTATTATGGAAGAAGAAGAAGAAAAAAAAAGATGGTTCACACAATATAATTACATGAATTTGTTAATTATAATCTGATTGATTTAGGCATATGAAATTTGACCTATCTATATGAGAGTCTCAATCAATAGGTTAGCATTCTTGCATATGATGGAATATATTTAATTTTATACACCTAGGACTTGCTTTTTTAAATAAATATAATTATAGTCTTTATATCCATCTTATTTTTTTAGATAGCTTATGGTTTCACTTCATTTTCTTATTTTTTTTACTATATCTTATTCTTAAACTAATTGATTAATTGTCATATTTTATTTTTCAGATTTAAATTCTTATTACAATTACAGTAGCTTTTGCTCAAATTTTGTTCCATTAAAAAAGCCTTCAAGCAAGTTTTATTGTTCTATCAAAAAGCTTTAAATCAGGTTCTATTGTTCTAAACTTCAAATTTATTGATTATTAATTTTAGCTAATATTTATTATTTTATTTATAAAAATGATACCTAGAAAATATCCTTCGGGTCATGAAAAACTTAAGAAAAAAAGAAAACAAGAACAATTGACTCAATCATTAAAAGGAGGTCTTGATAAATTTATTATAAGTAAAAAAAAGTGATATAGTTGAGAATTCCAATAATATTCTAGTGAATTTGTCAATGAAAATATAAATATTATTGTGAATTGGATAATGATAATAATATTATTAATAATGATAATAATGATAATACTAATAGCACAGATGATCTCATTAGTGGTGATAAAAATTTAATGAATAAAAAATTAAGTGAATCAAATACTTTTGATATTTATGATCCTAGGATATGGGATAGTCTTGATACAAATTCTAAAGATTTATTAATTGAAAATGATCGTAAAAGAGATATTAATATAAAGTTTCCTCTTGATCAATATAACTGACATTTTTCTTTAACACATTACGATCGAACTTTATCAAATGGAGAGCAACATGATCGAAAATGGTCAGTATATTCAAAAGAATTAGACAAATTATTTTATTTTTATTGTAAGCTATTTAAATCAAATGATAATAGTAGTAGAAGTCAATTAGCAAGTGATGGCTTTGGAGATTAAAATACCTTAGTGAAAGACTTAAAGCTCATGAAATTAGGAATGATCACATTCATAATATGACCACTTGGATTGATTTATAGAATAGATTTAAAAAAAATAAACAATCGATAAACATATTCAAGAGCAAATTAATAAGGAGAAAGAACATTGAAAAAAAGTACTATTAAGAATAGTAGCTGCTGTTAAATTCTTTCTCAAAGTTCTCTACTTTTCGTAAAACAAATGAAAAGATTTATCAAAATAGTAATGATAATTTTTTATGATTAATTCAAATGATTGCTGTTTTTGATCCAATTATGCAAGAACATCTTAGACGTATTCAAAATAATGAAATTCAATATCATTATCTTAGTCATAAAATTCAAGATGAGTTAGTAATTGCATTAGCATCTAATATAAAAAATTTAATAATTAAAAAAATTAAAAAAGTAAAATATTATTCTATTATACTTGATTGTACTTCAGATGCAAGTCACCAAGAATAAATATCTTTGATCATACGATGTGTGAATATTTCAAAAAGATCAATAACAATAGAAGAATACTTTTTAAAATTTTTAAAAGTGGATAATACATCAGGTTTAGGCCTTTTTAATGAATTACAATCTATTATAGAAACTCTTGATTTAAACATTGATGATATAAGAGGACAAGGATATGATAATGGATCTAATATGAAAGAAAAAAATAGAGAGTATGAAAAAGATTATTAGAAATAAATCTTAGAGTATTTTATACACTATGTGCTTGTTATAGTCTTAACTTAACACTTTGTGATATGGCTTCATCTTGTAGTAAAGCCAAAACTTTTTTTGGTGTAATACAACGTATATATAATGTATTTGATGATTCTACAAAGAGATAAAAAATTTTACTTGATAATGTACCTAATTTAACATTAAAGTCATTGTCACAAACATGTTGGAAAAGTCATATTGAGAGCGTCAAAATAATAAGATTTTAAACTCCACAAATAAGAGAAGCTTTATATCAATTAGCTGAAATTTATGAGGATTCAAAAACAAAGAGTGAAACTGAATCTTTAGCAACACACGAGCTTGAAAATTTTAAATTTTTATTAGGAATGATTATTTGGTATGATATACTATTTACTGTTAATTTAGTTAGCAAAAATTTATAATCTAAGGATATGCGTATAGATGTTGCCATTGATCAGTTAAAAGATTAGTTTCATTTTTTGAAAGATATAGAGAAACTGGCTTTACTTCTTCATGATTTTAGCTAAGAAAATTATAAATGAGATAAAATTGATCCTATATTTCATATAAAATCAAGTAAAAAGAAAAAGATAATTTGATAAAATATTAATATAGATATTGAACAATCACCAGAAGAATCATTTAGAGTTAATTATTTTTTATATTTAGTAGATCAAGCTATCTTTTCATTGAAACATAGGTTTGAATAATTTTAATTATATAAAAATAATTTTAATTTTTTTTGATTTAAAATATTAATTTCATTGGATGAAGAAAGTTTGAAAAAATCTTGTCTTAATTTTTAAAATATTTTAACAAATGGTAATCATTATGATCTTGATGGGATTGATTTATTTTTAGAATTAAAAGTTCTAAAAATAATTATACCAAAAGAAAAAAAATACTGCTATGGATATACTTAATTATATTAATGAAATAAATTGTTATCCAAATACATCAATTGTATATAGAATATTATTGACATACCTGTCACTATTGCCTCTGCTGAAAGAAGTTTCTCAAAATTAAAATTATTAAAATCATATTTACGATCAATAATGTTACAAGAAAGATTAAATGATTTATGTAACATCCGGCCCATTTGGGTTTGGACCAGGCCTAAAAACCTGAGAAGCCCACAAAAAAAAAGAGGAGAAAATCGAGAAGAAGACTCTCGATAGGAGTCTTCTTCTTCGATGAGTCCCATTTGGAATGGGAGTCCTAGGACCATCGGAGGTCCTAGGGCTCTCTATAAGTAGATCCTCCCCCTCCTAAGACCTCCACTGGCCTTCCTCCCTCTCTTTTCTCCTTGATTTCTTCCATTGAAGCCGTGACCTCCCGTACTCATGCTCGTCGAAAATTGGAGCCGAAGCTTGAGGTAAGCCCTTCTCCTCCTTCCTTTCTTCCTTTCCCTCCTTTCCATGGTTGTGTGCACCCTCGCTGCCTTCGAGATCGTGGAAAATCATGAAAAGGGTGAATCCTGTTTTGCTATGTTTCGATCGAGACCTTTCCTTTCTTTTTTGGCCACCGGCACCATTGGTTGCGCGTCTCATCCCTAGGATAGAACCCTCGTCCCTTTATCTCTCTTCTCTGAAGATATTGACTGCGGTGACCGGCCAATGATCGAAAAAAAAAGAAAAATGACGGTCCCCTGTTTTTCCGATCTCTTCTTGATTTCTCGCTGATCGAACCTTGCGCCGGCCATCCCTTGCTCCACGCCGCCTTCACCTACTGTCGGACATCCGGCCATGCCGCCACCCTTTGTCGGAGCTGAGCCATCGAACCCCCCTCAGTCCGTCCTCTGTTCGATCGGGAAGAGAAAGAAGAAAAGAAAGAAGAAGAAGAAAAGAAAAAGAAAAAGAAAAAGAAAAAAAGAAAAAAAAAGAGAAAGAGAAAAAAATAAAAAAAAAAAAAAAAAAGAATGAGAGAATTTTTCTCTCTCTCTCTCTCCTTCTTCTTTTTTCTCTCTCCTCTCTCTACCTTCTCTCTCCATCTTCTCTCTCTAGATTATCTCTCTATTTTTCTTTCTCGACTTTTCTCTCTCTTTATGAATTTTATCTCTAGGGTCATTTTCTCTCTCTGATTTCATCACGGATCCTAGGATAAATTTGAGATGAAAATATGATGACCTGAGATTGCTTCGAAATTCATGCAGCAGATTGGATCCCGGTTCGATCCTTATTCGAAATCTATAACATCGATCATATTTAATCTATATTGAGTCACCTAATATGATCTCTAATGATCTCGATCATGATTGCCTCATTTGAAAGATACGAAGATTCTCTCTCACTTTCTCTCTCTATTTTTCTCTCTAAAGTTTTTTCTTTCATCATAGATTTTCTCTCTTTAGAAGTCTTGTGGACCAATGGAGGGTCTAGATACTTAGACAAATCCTAATTTTGGATAATCCTAGGAGAAGTCCTGAATTTATGTTATCAGGATCATTTATTCATAATTTATTCATATATATTTTTTATATTTGATCAGGGTCATGAAGAGATCGATTGTCTGCATAAGATATCGAGCAGAATATCTTGTTAGAGAAATTCATAAATCAAAGAAGAACATTGATTTCTGTGTTTAGATTAGTCACCGATAAAGTAAGAATTTCTGTACATGATCACCATTATATATGTTATTTTATCGTTGGTCTTGCATCATTGATTTTGCATCGTTGGATTTGAGATTGATGAATTTGCTATATCTGAGACACCGTTATTTGCTTATATGATTTTTGAGTATGAGTATATTATGTCAATATATGTATCAGAGATTGATGGCATGATTATATGGATATGACATTTCTAAATTGATCATAATGTAAGTCAGAATTGATTTGATGAAATCAACACATAATGATTAAATGAAAAAAAATATGGTATGGACTAGCACTGTCATGTGGAATAGCCTGTCAGGAGCTTATGCCTGGGACAGCCCGCCAGGAGCTTATGCCTGGGACAGCCCCCACTGATTTATAGGTGGATCAGCCGACCAAGAGCTCATGCTTGGGACAGCCCGCTAGGAGCTTATGTCTGGGACAGCCTCTCACGGACTTTCATACGTGGGACAGCCGTCAGGAACTCATTCTGGGACAGCCTTGAAAGGCTTTTAAGTGAAAATTGATTCGGATAATGACTGAGGTATAGACTTGATTAGTCCAAAGCTAGAAAGAAAAGGTAAAAAATCATGTGATTATGAAAAGAGAAATGAAAGATAAAACATGAAACAATTGTTGAACAAAAGTGTTTCACTTGTTAACATATGATGATGCATCTATTTTAACAAGACAGAAAATTTATGGATGTTTGCATTATTCCAGATATTGAATATCGAATTTTATATTTTATTGTTTATGCTTATTTTTAGATTATATTATTATATCGGTGTGATATGAGAATTTTTACTAGGCTGTAAAGCTCACACCCCTTCATCTTTTTTTTTCTCTCAGAGTTACAGAATATTGATGATTGGTTATGGTTTGGATTTACAGATGAGCAGATAGATAGATAGAGTGTCATAGTATCTGATCAGAAGATTGAAGAAATTTAATTTATAATTATATAAATTTTACTAATTATTATTAAAATTAGATATTATGAATGTTGATGTTGTAATAATTTAATTTGGTCTTGCATATTCTTTAGGACTTGCTTTAAGGAGTGTGCGGCCATCACGTATCCGATCCGGTGTTGGGTTTGGACGTGACAGTTTAGCTATGCTATCTATTGAAGAAGAATTATTGTCAAATATTGATTACAAAGAAATTATAAAAAATTTTGTATTACAAAATACACAGATTAAATTTTCAATAATAATTAATATTTAAAATATATTAATTTTTAATAGAGAAGGCTTTTTTTTTTATTTGGCCCCAGGCCTAAAAAATATCAGGACCGGCTCTGGGTTTACTATGTCCAGCTATATAAATAAAAATCTCGGATAATCTTAAGCTCTCACTATATCAAGTTGTTTGTGAGTAGCACGATGGTGATACGGCTTGTGTGGGCTTGTTCTCAACCCTATTTGTTCATACTTCAATGTATCAAAATGCATGGAAAAGTATGTTAATTAGATTTAGGCCCTGCTACCTTTCACGTGCATTACATGAGCCAAGAGCATTCTAAGAATGGTTACATGTATCAAAATTAAATATTGATGCATTGGCACGCTAGCTTTTGCCCTTCAACTTTCAATACACGCTAGTAGTCTTGCTTCTTGCCGTTGCTAACAGTTTCGGTGTGAACTCTTCCTTCCATCATTTTTGACAGTTTTAACAAGTATATTGACAACCTTGTCTTCTATCCAGATTACTTCAATAGCAAGTGGAAAAGCATTGACAATGAGATATCAAATTGACACGGCGGCATGGATCTGTTTACATGGTGAACTGGAAAAAAGTATTGCAGAATGACATGGTTTTTCTGTGTGGATCAAAGATATTGATCCAAGATCCGGCGTAAGCACCTATTAAATCAAACTACAACAGCGGGAAAAAAAAAATATTGAAAAGAAAATAAATATTGAAACAATAAGTTTGATTCTTTCTCACAAAAACATCTTACAAGAAAAGAATTCTCCCAACTACTCACACCACTCCCTCTCTTGTATTAAAACACCAGAATAATTCTCTCTTATGCTAAAGGATGGCGTATCACTGTTTTCAAACTTTAGTATATTGAGCCTAAGCTCAATCTAACTGACACAGACCAGCAGTAAAATATAAAAAAAATATTTTAGTTAATTGATGAATTGGAGTGCGTGATGACTCCAACAAGTATTTGGTACACACTAAATTATCCATGAAAATCCTGGCTTAATAGGACCGTCTCATGGTATACTTTTCTTTTTCTTTTATTTTTGGTGATTTGAGGAGTCTGCAAAGTCCACACCATCTAATGAATACCAACCAATGCCACATGATTAGATGTACATGTCATATATAGGACACCATTAGTTATTTCCATTTCCAAATTAAATGATGTCAATACATATTCTCACGAAGTCACCTTCTTGATACAGTGAGATAGAGCAGCCTCATAATTTTCTTTGTTTTTCTTTTTTTTTCTCACAATTTGCACAAATGATAATCAAGAACAAGACATTCTGGCCCGTACGCATGGAAGGAAGAATGTGAAAGAAAAAGCAATCCTTTTTTCCTTTTTCCTTGGTGGAATGACAATGATGAGTGCTCCATTACCATGAAAAAAAACTATATTGTCTGGACTCCACTCGATTCAAACTCCTGCCATTCTGACATGAAATTTTTAGTTGGATCAAATTCGCTGATGAGCTAATGGACCAGTCTGACCACGAAACAATATGCACAAATATATTTGTACTGATCCCCTTTTACCTTCTATTTCCTTTTTGTCAATTTTTATGCGTGTTGGTTCAAGGTTTGACTAACCTATCACTGAGCTACAGGACCTGGCCCAACAAATAATTTCTCCCATTTGATAGATCTTTTAATGCGAATGGTAAAGCCATCAGCTTGAGGGATTACAGCGGCACATTGTTGTAGAGACGATTGTGGATAAATAAAGCTTCGAAGTGCAGTATGAGTGCTCGAGAAAATATCATATCCCTGACATAGAGCAGCCTCATAATTTTCTTTATTTTCCTTTTTTCCTTTCACGATTTGATTGTTCTCTTTCCTAAATAGCTTCTGAAACTAAAATCAATAAGTCATCATTAACGCACAAATGATAACCAAGAACAAAAGATTTCTCCCATCTAATAGATCTTTTAATACAAAGGGTAAAGCCTTCAGCTCGAGGGATTAAAGTGGCAGATTGATATAGAAACGATTGTGGGCAATTAAAGCTTCCAAGTGCAGTATGGGTTCTTGAGAAAATATCAAGCCTGTGAGGTAGAGAAGCCTCATAACTTTCTTTCTTTCTTTATTTTTTTTCTTTCACGATTTGATTGTTCTCTTTTCTAAATGGCTTCTGAAACTAAATTCAATAAATCATCGTCCATGCACAAATGATAACTAAGACATCGTCAATGCACAAAGGATAACCAAGACCTAAATATTCTAGCCCACACGCATGAAAGGAAGAATGTAAAATAGAAAGCAATGCTTTTTTCTTTTTTACTTGGTGGAATGATTTGACAATGAGTTCCATCACCATGAGAAAAACTATATCATGTAGGCTCCATTTGATTTAAACTCCTGCTAATCTGGCATGAAATTTTAGTTGGATTGGGTCCACCGATAAGCTGATGGACCAGTCCAAGCACAAACCTACTTAACACAAAATATATCTGTATTGATCCCTCTCCCCCTTTCGTTTCTTTTTTGTTTCCCTTTGTACATGTTAGTTATGTTAGTTCATGTCAGTCTACAAATCCGTACTTATGATAAAGATTTTTTTTTTTTTTTTTTGTGATACAGAAATCTCATTTAGTCTATAAATGTGTCTCAATTCTTCATCCTGAACTCTCACCGTTGATTCCAAGTGGAGTTGAAGAAGAAGGCAACACATATGGAGGTAACGATGCTCTTGTTGTTTTTCCTTTTGTTTTTAAACTCCTTCAACCATTGCAGGTTTGCTGCTACTGCTCCGACTTTGTTCAGCAATGAGACAGATCTACTTGCACTGCTTGCATTCAAATCAGTGATCCCTATGGAGTTCTAAGCACATGGAATTCCACCACCCATTTCTGTGGGTGGGAGGGAGTCACGTGTGGCAGGAAGCACCGGCAGAGGGTCATAGCCTTGGACCTCAGCTCCCGCGGCTTGGTGGGCTCTCTTACTCCATCCATACGAAATCTCACTTTCCTCAGAAAAATCAACCTTCAATCCAGCAGATTCTTTGATAACATCCCTTCTGATATTGGTAATCTGGACCGGTTGCAGAAGCTAAACCTGAACTTTAATTCATTTGGGGGAAGGATCCCTGTTGAACTGTCCAATTGCTCTGAAATCAGAGTGCTTGACCTGCAAAACAACCCTCTTGCTGGGAGAATACCAGATGAACTCAGGTCACTAACAAAGCTCGAGCATGTACGGCTCGGTGCAAACAACATCACAGAAGTCATCCCACCTTGGCTTGGGAATTTTTCTTCAATTTTAGTGCTTGATCTATTGTCAAACTTCGTAGAAGGAAGCATCCCAGAGGAACTAGGCAACCTTGGAAACCTAGAGTACTTTCAGGTGTCTGAAAACATGCTTTCTGGTATCATTCCCTCGCGCCTTTATAATTTGTCATCCTTGTATCTCTTCAACGTGGCTGTCAACCAGCTGCAGGGTAGCCTTCCACCAACCCTGGGCAATACACTTCCTACACTTAACCAGCTTTTTTTAGGTGGTAACCAGTTTGAAGGACCCATTCCAGCTTCATTGGGCAATGCCACCAGAATTGTAAACATTGATTTCTCTAACGACAGTTTTAGCGGACAGGCGCCTTCGAATTTGGGAAGACTGCAAGGTCTTTACTATCTCAATCTTGGTGGGAACCAGCTTGAAGCAAGTGATGCAAACGGATGGGAATTTCTTCTCTTTAACCAACTGCAGTTTTTTACGGTTATTGGCACTAGATGACAACCGGCTCGGTGGTATGTTGCCAAAATCAATCGCCAACCCCTCCATAGAACTCCATTCTCTGCTAATTGGATCTAACCACATATCAGGGAACATTCCCTCTGGAATTGAAAACCTGTTCAATTTGTATGCATTGGGGTTTGAGAATAACCTTTTCACTGGTAATATCTCAGAAGAAATCGGAAAACTTCAGATGCTGCAGGCTCTTTCCGTGGGTGGAAACAGGTTAACAGGGACCCTTCCATCCTCCCTTGGCAACCTCACCCGGTTGAACACACTCGACTAAGACGGTAATGCCTTTGAAGGACCGATACCTTCAAGTCTGGGAAATCTCCAACATTCAGCAGATCTGTACCTCTCCAATAACAGTCTTAGTGGCAGCATCCCAAAAGAGATATTCAACCTTTCATTCCTGTCAAATACCGTCGATTTGTCTGACAACAATTTGATTGGAGAACTACCATTATTGGATGTTGGCAGCATGACAAATCTCAGAACATTAGTTCTTTCTGGAAACAAGATGTCGGGTGAGATACCTGCCACACTTGGCAATTGTGAGGTTTTGGAAAACCTCTTCATTGACGATAACTTCCTCCACGGGACCATTCCTCCGTCTTTGAGTGACATAAAAGCACTTCAAAATCTTGATCTCTCGCACAATAACCTGTCAGGGCCCATGCCTGAATTGCTGGCAAACTTACACTTTTTGCCTTATTTCAATCTGTCTTCCAACCATCTGAATGGTGCAGTGCCGACTAAGGGGATCTTCAACAATGCAACGGCTACCTCGCTACTTGGCGATGATGGGCTTTGTGGAGGTATACCAGGACTTCACTTGCCTGCATGTCCCAAAACATCATCAGAAAAGAGTGGAAGATCGCATCTGGTTTGAGTAGTCATACCAATAATTGTTGCTATTTCGTGTTTGACACTTATCCTTCTCTTTGTTTTTTTATATTGGAAACAAAAGCCAAGAAAGGACAGGAGATTACCTGTATCTTCCTGGGATGACAAATATCCAAAAGTATCTTATAGGGAATTGGTTGAGGCAACTGATGGATTCTCCTCCACTTATCTTATTGGTGCAGAAAGGTATGGCTTAGTATATAAAGTGTTAAGATTTGACGTCTCGAGCTTCGATCCACACTAACCCCATAGCAAGGTCCGCGATGACGAACGGAGTCCAACGAGCTCAAAATCAGCTCAAATGAAGTTCATACAGAGAAACTACACGTGAAAGAAGATTAGAATGTGGTGGCATGACCTACGGAGCAGCAGAGGCCGACGGCAGGCTGACGGAGGCTGCGGTGGAGCGAGTGCACATGGCAGAGCGTGGGCCGACCGTAGGCACGCAGCCCATTGCGGATGCATGTGGGCGTGCGGGGGTTGACCCAACGAGCGTGTGGCCTGCGAGCAGTAGGCGGCCCAAGCCGCATTTTCTCCTTCTGGTCCATGATGGATCGGCTTCTGTTATAATAGACCATGGTAGCCCGTAGACCCCTAAGAGATCCATGGCTAAAAATCACGATGTTGGGAAACTATAGCATAGCTACAGTGAAATCTGAGTTCGGCAGATGCGGGTTCGGGTATTTCATGCGGATCCAATAACTCTTAAGGCATTTGGAGTTGTTGTTTGAATAGGATTCAAAGACCTGTTTCAAGGTCGATTCGAACTCCATGTTCAACACAATTTCACACACAGTTGGGGCTATAAATTGAGATGCACAAAACCTATTGAAAGTAGCTGAGGCATAGCCAAAAGAGGCAGTTCGGCAAGCAGTAGCAGCAGACCCTAGAGAGATGCTGATAGAAAGTAGGAGTAGAGGCTACAGACAGACTGTCAGACTGCAAATAATGGTCACTTCAGGGGTTCAGAGAATCTTCTTAGAGAGAGAGCTTCTTATGAGAAAGAGATTGGGTGTACAAGAGTTGAGGGTGTAATCTCCTCTTGTAATTTTTTTTCATAGTGAAGCTTGCATGCCCCGTAGAGGTGAGCTTTTTGACTGATTCACATATTTGATTGTATTTCTGTTTTTTTTTTTTTTCTGCTATGACGTGTGGTATCAAAAAGGTCCTATAGAGGTGGTGTCCTAACCAGACATCCCCAATAAGTAGTATTAAAGCAAGGCGGTACCAGGACATAGGTTGCGATGATGGTGAGTAAGATTGAAGATGGAGAAGATAGACTCAATCAAGATGGAGATCAACAGATTTGATAGAAAGAGCAATTTTTTCTTATGGTAGATAAGGATAAAAGATGTATTCATCTAGCTAGGGTTGATCGATGCTCTCTTATACGAGGAGAAGCCGACTACTATAGAGGTACTGGATTGGAGGTGGCTACAGATGCAGTAGGACGTATGTGACTCCAATACATAAAGGTTGCACTTCATCCAATCCAGAATAGGCTAGAAGAACCACCATCGATTTATCATCGGATCCCTCCCCATTGGCCTTGTCAGAATTAGGTAGCTTCTTTCCATCCCTTCTCTTCCTTTTCCCCAACTTTTTCTCATTCTTGGCCTATGGTTGGAGTCCGTAAGCTGTCGGTTTTATTTCAAATAGGACAATCTCTATTTTGGATTTGGGATCCATTGACCACCCACCAGCAAGGGCCATCATTGGGGGCATGGTCTTGTCACCGTCGGGAGCCACCATAGGTGGCCAACCCCCAATCTTCCACCGCCATACCTAGGAGAAGGGACATAGGAGTGATGTCCCCTCTTTTGGAAAAGAAAAGAAGAAGAGGAGAGGGTTTCTCTCTCTTCTCTAGTTATTTAGGTAGTTAATTAATTAATTAGTTAATTATTCTTTTGGGATGGATTAGGGAAATTTTAGATGAAAAATTTTAGGGAGTTGTTTATTTTCTCTTAGATGAACCAGAGGATCCATGAGTGAAACAATTTAAGGGATTTGTCGGTGGACCTTAGTGAACCCCAAAAGAGGATTGTAGATGGATAGTCCCTATCCCATAGATTTTATTTTATTGTTACTTTTGGATCTGTAGGAGAACAATTTCATGCACAAGGAGGATATCTAGTAGGGTTCTTGATACCTAGACTGTAAACCTAGTGAGTTCAATGTGATGGCCGTAGAGCTAAGAATTTTTGGACATTATTCATCTAGTTATATAAAAACTATTTTATGCATTAGTGATTTCGATCCATGAACTTTTGATAATGACATATTATGTACTTAGTTGTTGAGTATATATTTATGACTTGTTCGTCGTTATGTATTACATATCATTAATATTGACTTGGATGGATTTTGATAATTGTGTGCATCGAGTTTTGCAAAAGAATGTTATCTGGAATTACAATACCTAACGAGTTTGAAATTGAGTTGTATGACTGTATGTGAGGTTGTGATGCTCTATAATAGCCATATTGTTGATGCTCTGCCATAAGCTAGAAATATGGTTGTGGTGGTTCATAGGACTAGCCATGATTGATGCCTTGCCATGGACCAGAAACATGGCTATGATAGTTCAGAGTTAAGCACCTATGGTCCTCCAGACTAGCCACTATTAGTGCCTTGCCATGGACTGTAAATATGGCTGTGGTAGTTGGGATTTCAGCGAGTTACCGTCAACACGCATGGAAGGAAGACAATGTGAAAGCAGTCCTGTTTTCGTAGAGTGACGCCGTGTTGACTCCACCGGACTAAAGCTCCTATCAAGCTGATGTGAAATTTTTTGGTTAGACCAAGTTTACCAATGAGTAGGTGGAACAGTCCAATCACGAAAGCCTAGAATACTTTCAGGTGTCTGACAACGTGCTCTCTGGTATCATCCCCTGGCGCCTCTACAATTTCTCATCCTTGTCTCTCTTCAACGTGGCTCTCAACCAGCTGCAGGGTAGCCTTCCACCAACCCTGGGCAATACACTTCCTAGACTTATCAATCTTTGGTTAGGTGATAACCATTTTGAAGGACCCATTCCAACTTCATTAGGCAATGCCACCAGAATGGGAAACATTGATGCGTATGAAAACGGTTTTACTGGACAGGTGAAGCTAACGGAGGGGCATTTCTTGACTCTTTAACCAGCTGCAGTTTTTTACAGATGTTGGGCCTAGAAATCAACCTGCTTGGCGGTAGATTGCCAAAATCAATCACCAACCTCTCCATAGAACTCCAGTTTCTGGAAATTGGAGGTAACCTCATATCGGGCAACATTCCCTCTGGAATTGAAAACCTGTTCAATTTGTATGCATTGGGGTTTGAGAATAACCTATTCACTAGTAATATCCCAGAAGATATCGGAAAACTTCAGATGCTGCAGGCTCTTTCCTTGGGTGGAAACAGGTTAACAGGGACCCTTCCATCCTCCCTTGGCAACCTCACCCGGTTGAATAAACTCTACTTAGACAGTAATGCCTTTGGAGGACCGATACCTTCAAGTCTGGAAAATCTCCAACATTTAGCAGATCTGAACCTCTCCCATAACGGTCTTAGATGTAGCATCCCAAAAGAGATATTCAACCTTTCTTTCCGGTCAAATTCTGTGGATTTTTCTGACAACTATTTGATTGGGGAACTACCATTGGATGTTGGCGGCATGATAAATCTCAGGGCATTACTTCTTTCTGGAAACAAGTCGTCGGGTGAGATACCTAGCATACTTAGCAATTGTGAGGTCTTGGAAAACCTCTTCATTGACAATAACTTCCTCAAGGGAACCATTCCTCCATCTTTGAGTGACATAAAGGCACTTCAAAATCTCGATCTCTCGCGCAATAACCCGTCAGGGCCTGTGCCTGAATTGCTGGCAAACTTACACTTTTTGGTATATCTCAATTGTCTTTCAACCATCTGGATCTCGCTACATGAAAATGATGGGCTCTGTGAAGGTATACCAGAACTTCGCTTGCCTGGATGTCCCAGAAAATCATCAGAAAATGATGGAAGGTCTCATCTGGTTCGAGTTGTGATACCAATAATTAGTGTTATTTCATGTTTGGCACTGATCTTTCTCTTTGTTTTCTTTTGTTGGAAACAAAAGCCAAGAATGGACAGGAGATCGCCTGCATCTTCCTTTGATGACAAATATCTTAAAGTGTCTTACAGGGAATTGGCTGAGGCAACTGATGGATTCTCCGCCACCAATCTTATTGGAGCGGGAAGATATGGCTCGGTGTATGAAGGGTCTCTGCTTCATAGGAATGCAGCTGTTGCTGTGAAGGTTTTTAACCTGCAACAATTAGGAGCTATCAAGAGTTTCGTAGCTGAATGTGATGCTTTAAGAATCATCCGACATCATAATCCAGTCAAGATCATAACATTGTGCTCCAGTGTTGATTTTAGAGGTTATGATTTGAAAGCTCTGGTTTTTGAATTCATGCCTAATGGGAGTTTAGAGGAATGGCTGCATCAAATAATAAGTGAGCAGGGAATGACGAACAGTTTAAATTTACTTCAGAGGTTAAACATAGCCACTGATGTTGCTGAAGCAATGGATTATCTTCATCACAACTGTCAACCACGAGTTGTTCACTGTGATCTGAAGCCTAGTAATGTTCTTCTTGATGCTGACATGGTTGCTCATGTAGGGGATTTTGGGTTGGCAAAAATCCTTTTTGAAGCTATGAGCATGCCTTTGAAAAATTCAGCAAACTCAACTGACATCATAAGGGGAACAATTAGGTATGTTGCTCCAGGTAATTTTAGATCACAACAAAACCAAGATTTAACCATATTTTTTCCTCTTTTTTTTTCTTTTTCTAGAAAAGAATGGTTATTTTGTTTAACATCATAGTTATTGTTCTTCTAGGATTATGCAATACTAACTCTTAGATGTATAAACCGCAGAGTATAGGGCGGGGGACAGGTCTCTTCATCAGGTGATGTGTATAGCTATGGAATCCTTCTTTTGGAGATTTTTACAGGAAAGAGACCAGTTGATGATGCATTTAACAATGGATTGACCCTTCATAGTTTTGTTAAGATGGCATTTCCTGAGAGGATCGAGGAAATCATTGATCCATTGTTGCTGATCCAAGATGATGATGATCCGAGAGGAAGGTCTCCTCGGAGACTTCACCAATGCTTAGAATCTGCGATAAGAGTCGGCCTCACGTGCTCAACATTATCACCAGGTGAACGAATGAACATGAGAGACGTGGCCACTGAAATGCATGCAATTAGAAACGCCTATTTAGGGGGTTGAGACTCATGAAAACAGAACGTAAAGACCACA
Source organism: Elaeis guineensis (assembly GCF_000442705.2). NCBI lineage: Eukaryota > Viridiplantae > Streptophyta > Magnoliopsida > Arecales > Arecaceae > Elaeis > Elaeis guineensis. Next base: position 637,536 of record NC_026002.2, read on the forward strand.
TCTTATGGGCTACACCAACATTTGGCTCAATATTTATTATGGTAGTAGGATCAAACTTGTCATGACATGTCACAAGTTTAATTGGATATCACAAGTTTAATTTTACTTAACATCATGATACACAAGAAATTTTATTAAGTTGTTGGAAAGGAAAGATAACTTTTATTGATCTCAGGCAAAAACACTTACTTTTTTGTTTGATTCTTTTTGACCATTCTTCATTAGGGGATTTGAGATGATTAAATCATTTTCCAATTTTGTGGAATGTTTGTAGTTGGCAAGTTAGACATTTCTTCCATACTAGCTGGTTAGGTAGGGAACTCTTCAAATTTTTTAACTGATATATAGAAGGCTGACCCCTTTTTCTTTTTTTTTTTTTCTTTTCTTTTTTTTTTTTTTTTGGAGAAGGTAGAGGAAGTAAGATGCTTCCCCTATGTATGTATATATATATTAAACAGTACAAAAGATTAGGCTCATTGGTGGCATCTTGGCACATGCAATATGTATCCATGAGTACAATACATCAGACTCATAGCCCATGCAATCGTCCACTGGAACCCTTTTGAAGAAATAAGCTGTGAAGGCCTTCAAAGATGGTGGTAACTTCAACTTCTCTACAATAGTAAATCCATTCAACAAGCCGGGAGAGTACAGAGACTATGGCTATCCCTTGTACTCATAATTTAATCCTCTAAAGTTCAGAACCCAGTCCAAGTAAATCCTCCTAATTATTTGCTTTGATACCTCTCGACTTGCCTGCCCTTCAAACTTGAATATTTGATTATTTCTCTCCTTCTAGATGCACCAGAGACTAGTTGCAATAAGAATATCCACTGCTAAGTTTGATTTGCTTTGATGAATGTTTGTTCTCCATTGATGCCACAGTTCGTGAATGCTTCTTGGTAGTTGCTGGATTGTTATGTTTTGGAAGATTGTCATCCATATAGATCTGGAGTATTCACACTCCAACATTAGATAATTTAAGTCTTCATGTTGGGCAGAGCATAGCGAACATGAGGTAGGACCTAGCATCCCTCTTTTGACAAGGTTATCTGCAGAGAGAATCCTGTTGTGATAACAGAACCAATTAAAGACCTTAATCTTTTCTGGGATTGGAAGATGCCAAATATTTTACCAAAATGTGCTAAAATCCCTCTATGCATCATAAATAAGTAACATCGCTTGCTTGTAAATTGATGGGATGAGTGCCATTTCCAGTTCCTTCGGTCATTCCCTGTACTAAGCTGCATGCTATTGATCATGGACATCATGATGTTAAGCTCACTGACTGCTGTAGAACATAGAGGTTGTCTAAAGTGATTGGGGCAATCCCTTGTTCCAATAAAGTCAACTATGGATCCTATCTTCTTGGTGGTGAAGAAGTACAAGTTAGATAACCGTGAGGAAAGAGGTAATTCTCCCTGCCAAGTATGATGTTTGCCTTCCATCACACACTATGGGAATTGATAATTGCTAGAATAATTTGTAAAGCTTCACAATGCTCTTCTGGAATGGTGAAGCGGATTTCGTTAGATTGGTTGGGGGTCCCCCACTGTCCTCTTTGAATAGTAGATGCTTCGAATTAACTTACACCAAGGCTTGTCACCGTCATTATAGAACTTGAACCACCATTTTAGCTGTAGCACTTGGTTGATATATGAGAGATTAGGTATGCATAAACCACCAAAAATCTTTGGTCTACAGACTTGTGTCCAGTTGACTAGATACTCGACCTTGCTTCCTGTATTCATGTCATCTCCCAAGAAGGCTCTGCATAACCTATCTATTTTTTGTATGATGTTCACCGGCATATGTAAGACTACCATCCAGTATATTGGTATGGATCTAAGAACAGAATTAATGAGTACCAAGCACCCAGCAATTGATAGCGTTCTCCTCTTCCATCCTGCAAGGTTCTTCTCAACTTTTTCTATAAAGAAATTCCATTCTTGAGATTTGAGAGTGCGATAATGTAGTGGTATTCTCAGATATTTTATTAGAAAATCTCCTATTTGGCACCCAAGTAATGCAGCAGAGTCTGAGGTCTCCTTTGTAGATAGGCCTAACCCCAAGACTTTGGGTTTGGCGAAGTTTATCTTTAGACCTGTAAGTAATTCGAAGGAGCATAAGATCAGCTTTAGCATCTGAATGTGAAATTTAGAATGCTTGCAGAATAATAAGGTATCATCAGCGAACTGAATGCATCTCGTTTGTCCCGTTATATTGTGAGGTCCTATCCTAGCAATCAAACTTTCTGAAGCTGCTCTTCCGAGGATGCAGTCTAAGGAATCAGCCACCAATAAAAAGAGCATAGGAGAGATGGGATTTCCTTGTTTCAAACCCCTTTTGCTGGAGAACCATTTCCCTGGATGGCCATTGACCATAATAGATGAGCTCGAGCTACTAAGGAGATTGGATATCCAGGAGATCCACTTCGATCCAAACCCATGATGTTGTAGAAGCTAGGAGAAATTTCCAAGAGACACAGTCGAAAGCTTTCTCAAAGTCAATTTTACAGACTTGTAGTAAGATATGGTTTCAGCTGCCATTATGAAGCTTTCAAAGATGATCCTACCCTTTATGAAGGCATTTTGAGCATAAGATACCAGTGAGTTTATCACCTTGGCCAAGCAGAGGGAGAGAATTTTTGAGCAGAGCTTGATGATAGCATGCTCAAGACAAATTGGCCTATAATCTTTGACAGATGCAATCCCAGATGTTTTTGGGATAAGAGTGATAAAAGTGAAGTTGAATCTTGATAGATCAGTAGAATTGTTCTGCCTTGCCTTGATAACCATAATTATGTCTTCCTTAAGAACCTCCCAATATTTTTGGTAAAAAGAAATGGGGAATCCATCAGGTCCTGGTGTTTTGTTCTTGGCCATGCTGTATAAAGCTTCTTTGATCTCATCTTCTGTAATGTCCTGCTCTAAACTGCTTAAGTCCAGCTGCCTTCTGGGTAGAGTGCTCCCCAAACAGCATTGATTTTAACCTCATTAGCGGTACCCAGTAATGAGGAGTAATAGCTAAAAAAAGCTTTGTGAATATCATTGTCATCATTGACTGACTCGCCATTATCCATGAGTTCAGTGATCTGATTTTTGCGCCGTCTGTTAGAAGCACTAAGATGAAAATATTTGGTGTTCCTGTCTCCATCTTTAATCCATTGCTTGCAGGACCGCAGATGCCAATAGATTTCTTCTTGAGTCAATATTGAAGCCAGCTGAGCTTTGAGTGAAATTCGTTCTTCTTTTTCAGCATTTGTTAGGACTCTATCCTCTTCAATTGTGTCAAGGTAACCAATGCTATTAACTATCTCCTTTTTTTTTTGTGTTATGTTCCCCACTTGAGATTTACTCCATTGAACAAGATTGGATCGAAGATAACGGAGTTTTGAGACAATATTCTTGCCTGAATCTAGATAACTCGAAGCTGAAGACCACCACTGTTGTATCATTAGATCAAAATCTGGTTGAAGATACCGCATATTCTCAAAACGAAATGGGCATTTGCTCCGGTGAGTGGAGGTAAGCGATCGGTATGCATGGGTTTGGCAGCTTTGACATCGACTAAGTTTCTAGGTGGACGTGGATTAGCAGTGTGTTGGGGGGTGTATTGTGTGAACGGATAGTGGTGGGTAGATGGATATCTTGATTTTCGTAGACCTGAAGAGTGTTGCAAAAGGTCTTTCAGGGGATGTGGAAGCGATGAATGATGGGATTTTTGCAGGGAAGGCTGTAGGGAGGAGTGTTGGTGAGTGGAATGGTTGGGTGGACCGGAAACCGATGGGAGAGGTGCTGTGGGGTTTGCTGGGAGGGGGCCTTGATGGAGAAGGATGGGAGGTTTCTCTCTCTGAAATTCCTGGAGCTTCTCTCTCTCTGAAACTCTTCATCTTTTCATAATAATGTAGAAGGCTGACTCATTCTACACCCACCCTGCCACGAGATTGATCATGTTGCAATGACCATCTAAGCTAGATAAATGAATTGTGAGCAAGTACTTTGTGTCATTTATTGAGCAAAAGCCCCATTAGGATTTACCAATGGCTACTTTAAGTTATGATTGCTCATTCCTTTACCAAATGCGAGAAACATATAGAACAAAACTGCAATATGGTATGAAACAGCAAACTTCTTACAACTGACAACTATCAGAAATTATTAGCATACTTGCGACAGATCAATAAAATTATCTTCGCAAACAAGCACCAGCAACTAGATTGATAAGAGTGTAAAGTGAAGTTGGCTCCTACTAATTTCATTCAATATCAAATGTGGAGTAACCATGATGGTTTCAAGGTCTAAACATGATCTCAGATGCAGCAGGATGCATGTGACTCCAATGCGTGGACGTTGCACTTCATCCGGTCACAGTTTATGTGATAACCCAGCCCGTTGGGCCTAAAGCCCACTAAGCCCATCGAGAAAAAAATAAAAAAAAAAAGGGAAGAAGACTCTCGATCGGAGTCTTCTCCTTCCCCGATTCCAATTGGAATCGAAGTCCTAGAGCCATTGAAGGACCGTAGGATGAGCCCTATAAGAACCCCCCTCCTCTCCTCTAAGAGAGGACATAGCAATCATCGACGATCGCCGGTGTTCCTCTTCGATTTTTTCGATTGAAGCCACGGCCCCTCGACTCGTGCTCGCCGCGATTTCTCGCCAATGGGGATCATCGGAGGCTGAGGTAAGTCCTTCTTCCTCTTCCTCTCTTCTCTCCCTTCTTTTTCATGCCTGTAGGTACGACTGCCGGCGACAGGAGTCGTCGGATTTTGTTGGAGAAGGAAGCTCTGTTCGGCCTCTCCCTTTCCCCTGATTTTTATGGCACCGACGGTCACCGCCGACCGCCGGCTTTGGCCTCTCCGAGCTTGGGAGGGTCGCCCCTTGCCGCCGGCCACCGTCGAGCAAGGTACGGCTGTGATCGTCCAGTCAAAGGCAAGGGGACCTCTAGGTCCCCTGTTTCGGCCAATGAAGGCCACGAAAAAAAGAAAAGAAAAAGAAAAGAAAAAAAAAATAAAAAAAATATCACGTCCCAAATTCGGGACATAACATGGCCATGCTACTGAGGGATGGGCCCGCGATAACACGAAGCCAAAATTCATCTTCTTAAATATAATAATAGGTGCATCATAAATAAATATAATAATAAAGTTCAATTCAAATATTTAATTAAATCAAAACTGGTTCAGAGCATCTAAATCCAAAAATAAAATAATCCAAGTCCCAAAATTCATAATAGTTACAATATAAATATAAACTGAATTCCTAGTATAAAATTTTCAAGCTTGCTTTGCCGATCTCCAAGCCTGAATTTCTTTTTTATCAGTCCTAACCTTATTTCTTTGTATATGAAAAAGAAAAATAAAAAAAAAGAGAGCTTCACTAGCTCAGTAAGTAGACTTCCGCTTTCTTATCGGATCAAGCATAAAATTTCTTATGATAATGCATCATTTCGCAAATAACAATTATTATGAAAATAAATATTTCATAGAGCATGAAATAAAATAAATTATAAGCTCATCATGTATGCATAAATTATATATATTTTACAATCATGAATTATAAATCATTTTTATCATGTATTCGTGTCATGTTTCAAAAAAAATTGCTCACAGATGTTCGTACTAAGGTCACTATTATATCCATGACAGGACTATGTTTCTTAATCGATAGAGTTCTTAATCATGTACCAACTTTATACCTGCTGGCAGGGCTATGTTTCGTGTGGATGCTAGCTCCGGATGTCGACCTTCCCAAAGGGATTCATTCATAGCTATCTGAGAGTCTTTGAAATCTTTGTATCTTTTTCTTAAAACATATATATACATAGATAGAAAATAATAAAATCTCATACTTCATAATCATGCAACTTTTTATAAAATACATTCATGCAATCAATGCTCATAATAAAATATACTTTTTCATATCACATATGCTGATCCTTATTTTACGAAAAATATGACTTCATCAATAAGAGATCTTATGCATGCAAATCATGGAGATTTAAAAATAAATAAGAAGCGTAAGATCTACATACCTCGATCATCTTAGACCTTTTAATCTTCCTTAAATAAATTAGATAGTCCTATTTAAAATATTAAATCATCATTAAATTTTATTTCATATATAAAATTACATAATATACGAAGATGACTGACTTGATGATCAGTCTAATAAATCCCCCCCTTCGGTTCTAAATCGATTTAAGATTATAGGTCCCTAGGAGTAGAGAAGATGGCCTAATAGGAGATCCATAAGGCTTCTTAGAGAAAAAAAATTTTTAGAGAGAGAAAGTAGAGAGAGAAAATCCAATTCTAGAGAGAGAAAAAATGGTTTAGACTTAAGAGAGAGAGAGATGAGAAAAACTTTCTCTCATAAGTATTTTTTTATTTTTTTTCTTTTCTTTTTTCTTTTCTTTTCTTTTTTTTTCTTTTTCCCGTGGCCTTCTTTGGCTGAAATAGGGGACCTAGAGGTCCCCTTGCCTTTGATCGGCCGATCGTAGTCGTACCTCACCCGACGGTGGCCGGCAGCAAGGGGCGACCCTCTCGAGCTCGGAGAGGCTAAAGCCGGCGATCGGCGGTGACCGTCGGTGCCATAAAAATCAGGAGAAAGGGAGAGGTCGAACAGAGCTTTCTTCTTCGACGAAATCTGATGACTCCTGTCGCCGGCAGTCATGCCTACAGGCACGGGAAAGAAAGGAGAGAAGAGAGGAAGAGGAAGAAGGACTTATCTCAGCCTCCGATGACCCCCACCGACGAAAGATCGCGATGAGCACGAGTCGACGGGCTGCGGCTTCAATCGAGAAAATCGGAGAGGAACACCGACGATCGTCGGTGATTGCTATGTCCTCTCTTAGAGGAGAGGAGGGGGGTTCTTATAGGGCTCATCTTAGGGTCCTTCAATGGCCCTAGGACTTCGATTCCAATCGAAATCGAAGAAGGAGAAGACTCCGATCGAGAGTCTTCTTCCCCTTTTTTTTTCTGGATGGGCTTAGTGGGATTTAGGCCCAACGGACCGGATTATCACATTCTACCTCCCTTAAAAAAAATTTCGTCCTCAAAATTTAACATACCTTCATTTTCAAACAAGTGTGGATATCTCATCTTCTTATCATCTTTAAGCTCCCAAGTAGCCTCTCTTTCTTCATGATTACTCCAATGAATCTTCACATATGGAATGATGCGCCGTCTTAGAACTTACTCTTTTCGATCAATAATTTAGAGAAAAAATTCTTCATAAGTTAAATCTTCATGAACTTGCAATGGCTCATACTTTATCATATTATTTTGATCAGGTACAATCTTTCTCAGTAATGAAACATGAAAGATATTGTGCACTTTGGATAAATCTGATGGTAAAGCTAGTTCGTAAGCAATATCTCCTCCTTGATTTAAAATTTTAAAAGGTCTAATATATCACGAACTCAGCTTGCCATGTCTTCCAAACCTCATGACACCCTTAGTAGGTAATATTTTTAGAAAAATATGCTCACCAACTTGAAATTCTAATTCTCTTCTTTTTCTATCTGTCCAACTCTTCTATCTATCCTGTGCTGCCTTGAGTCTTCTCTTGATCAGATAAATTTTATCTCTAGCATTTTGAACTAACTCGGGACCTATTAATTTTTTTTCACCCACTTCATCCTAATATAAAGGAGATCTACACTTTCTTCTATATAGGACTTCATAGGGTGCCATCCGGATACTAGAATGAAAACTGTTATTATATGCAAATTCAATCAGTGTCACATGATTATCCCAATATCCTCCGAAATCGAAAGCACAAGCTCTTAATATATCCTCAAGAGTTTGAATTATCCTTTTAGATTGGCCATCGGTCTGGATATGGAAAGCAGTACTAAGCCTCAATTCTGTCCTCAAAGCATCTTGAAAACTTTTTCAAAATCTAGATACGAATCGTGGATCCTGATCATATACAATACTTATTGAAACACCATGCAGACGTATAATTTCATCAATATACATCGGGACTAACTTATCAAGTGGAGTACCAACTCGAAAAGATAGAAAGTGAGCTGATTTAGTAAGCTGATCAATAATCACCCACACTGCATCATTTTTTCTTACTGTCCTTGGAAGTCCTGTAACGAAATCCATCGTGATATGTTCCCATTTTCATTCTGGTATCTCCAATGGTTTTAGCAAACCAGCAGGTCTTTGATGTTCGGCTTTCACTTGCTGGCATACTAACCATTGAGATATAAATCAAGCTATCTCCTGCTTCATTCCATTCCACCAGAAATGTTGTTTTAAATCTCTATACATCTTTGTACTATTGGGATGGAAGGAGAAATGAGATTTATGGGCTTCTTTTAAAATTTTCTTCTTTAGTTCAAGATCTTCTGGTATACATAATCTGTTTCCAAAATAAAGAGTTCCATCTGTATGTAGCCTAAGCTCAGTTCGTAACCCTTTCTCCATGTCCTTCTTAAACTGACACAAACAAACATTATTCTGTTGGGCCGCTTTTATCTGTTTGATCAATGC